>NC_090932.1:1369161336-1369464366 GCF_040938575.1 Ambystoma mexicanum
CTGGTCTATGTCACTCGAACATATCCCTTCAAGAGCTAGAACCTCTGCAAATATATTCATCACAGATTGTCTATTAAGATCAAAACTGCGAAAGGGATGAGGGCGACACTGCATCATCAAACAGTTTGTGTTCGAATCTCTCAATGGAGTACGGAACCCTGCTTTGGCTGGATAGCTTACTTTAGCGTGTGACGAAAAATTAAATTGCCGTGTGGTGTTGATCAGGGGTGTTTGTGCTCCAACACCCATAGCATTTACTATAGGATTTTCTTGCGTATTTGCCCTGGCAATAATTCTTTTTAAAGATTGCTCTATTTCTGTTTTCCATTCAATCATTGATATGAGTTTTTCCTGATTCTGTTTTACTGAGTCGTGACATTCACCCCCCTCACCGGTTTGTTCTGATTTCTTTCCCATTGGCAACCTCTCAGTATGATTTGAGTCACTATTTAGCTGACCCGACAATGTGCTTACTGTGACATCTGATTCACTGTTACCATCCATTCTGCCTTGCTCGTTTTCAGTATTACCATTTGCAACTTCCTTTTGCTGTTTTGCCAAAAGGATTAAATTGTCTAAGGGCTCATATTCTACAGGCCTATTTTGTGACAGCCGAGCTTGAGTCGCTTTTTGTAATATCACATTTAGATATTTATTAGCGATGGCCGTGCGAGCTACAGCAGCAGCTGTTTGGGTAGCGTTAAAGTACGGATAAACTGCCTCGTGCCTGTAATTTTAGAATTTGCAACAGTTGGAACATTTTTTGATTTTTTTGTTGCTGCTTTGGCAATAGTATTCGTTTCTTTCTTTTTCGTATCAAAAATGTTGTACATTAGGGTATTACTATTCTCTGTGACTCCGGAAGCAGTTTGAGCCACACTGTTTTTCATCTGTTTCAGGGGTTGCTTAATGGACATTTCCAAGTTCTTAGACTTGGCTTTCTTTTTTTTAATGCATGATTGCCCTGGTTTGCACTCCTCATTTTTATCTTGTATGATACATATGGGAGTACTTTCCAGACACTTATCATTATGAAGGTCAATGGTAATAGTTTTCCTAACAAATTCTGTAAGACTTCCTCCTTTTTTTTTAGCCCCCAGTTGCAGTGCAGTCAAAAGAGCAGGACATTACAGAAGTTGCATTAGCAGTAGGGGAAAACATCATGGGTGATTGATATAAACCTTGTCTATCTTCACTATCATCTAGGACCTGCTTGGAAGTACTGTTTTTCTTTGCCTCTGGTGAATTAACCATGTTTCTATTATGAGTATTTACCATTCCCACCTCATCAACAGCCTCCCTTTCACTATTGCAGGCAGGGGCATTCTGCTCTGTTTCCTCGTCACTATGTTCGAGGGTAGTTTGTATACTAGGGAAGATTTCTATCACTTCATTTTGTGGTTCCAACTCCCCCAGTCCTTGTTGGTCAATTACATTAAGGACTCCTGCAGCAATTAACAAATCAGGGAGGGAGGATTGAACGCTCGCGTTGCTCCTATGAGTATCTCTACATGCTAGATCCTGATTATTTAAAACACTGTTAACACTTGAATTTTGAACCGCTCTTATGCTAGAGGCTGATTTACTGACTCGCATGAGATTAATTGTTCTTGAAGACGTTTTAGGCGTAGAAATGGCTTCCTGTGCATACGCGGTGATGGCTTCTTTCGACGGCATCCCGGGACGCAGAGTCATTACCATGTTGTTTGCAGTAAACTAGGGCACCCACTTAGTTACTACAAGATACTGCAAGCAAAGGGTCACTCGGTACAGGAAATCAAATTACAATTCAGACAATTGCGGGGGGGAAGTAAGTTTGCTCCGTGTTCGCCTCCCTTTTAGGCACCGACGACACTGTCATATTCACTGCTCATTTAGTTACGGTGCCAAACAAAAGCACTGGATAAAGTTAACAAGGCTCAAATGTTTGTGCAAACACAATTACTCTAATGAACGTTGATCAAGGCTAAAGCATCCACTATTAAACCAAAAATACTCAAGAGGTATACAGTCAGACACAGAGCTTCAAAGGTGAGAAAGCAACGTTATGTTTACCCACAGCCCTCAGACCCTCAGCCAGCAGACAGCCGACAGCACTTCACAAAAGCACTTCCTCCAAATGCGCGTGGCTCATTGTTTATGAGGATTATGGGAAAAAGGGGCATAGCTTAGGCTCATAGCTCTGTAAATAAGTAGAATAAGAAGGTATATTATATAAATAACACTGCTTAAAGTGTGCTTAATAGTTTATATAAGAGTCCTTCCTCTGTGTCTTTACCAGGTTTTTGAGTAGTAATTCAGGATCCACAGAAAACGGGCATTCAGGCTCCTCCACAGCCGACAGCACTTCACAAAAGCACTTCCTCCAAATGCGCGCATGCCAAATGCGCGCGGCTCGTTGTTTATGGGGATTATGGGAAAAGGGGCAGAGCTTAGGCTCGTAGCTCAAGTTTTTGAGTAATAATTCAGGATCCACAGAAAACGGGCATTCAGGCTCCTCCACAGCCGACAGCACTTCACAAAAGCACTTCCTCCGAATGCGCGTGAGCCAAATGCACGCAGCTCGTTGTTTCTGAGGATTATGGGGAAAAAGGGGCAGAGCTTAGGCTCGTAGCTCAAGTTTTTGAGTAGTAATTCAGGATCCACAGAAAACGTGCATTCATGCTCCTCCACAGCCGACAGCACTTCACAAAAGCACTTCCTCCAAATGCGCACCACAAAATTAACCAGGAGTCAGAACCCGCAAATGAGACTGCACTTTCCTTGGGGGAGGCACCCACACTAAGATGGAGATTGTGAAACTCTGGCAGCAATTACAATCTTGCATATAGTCCTGCGCAGAGAAAGCAAGTGGGGCTTAATGCACTATTTAATCTCTGAATTACTTGTAACACCTCCTGTGAGGTATTACAAGTCATGCAGGAGAAAGATTAGGCCAGATTGGCCCAGGCAAGTGACCCAATGGAAGAAGTTGGAGGATCAAATAGGGGGCAACAGGAAGCATGAAGGTGTGGGTTGTGTGGGTGAGGTCTGAAGATGATGCTTTTGCAGACCAAGATAAGAGAAAGAGGAAAGAGTCTAACAGAAAAAGTGGGGTATTGGTTAGTGAGAACAAATGTTACTGTGTGGTGAATTTGCATGCATGAGTAGTGAGTTGGATTGTTATAAGGAGTGTCGGAGTAAGTGGGAGTTGTTTGTGATAGTGAAAGGAGGGTGACTGTAAAGAAGGTTGGGTGGAGTGGTAGTCTGGAGGATGGGGGAGTAGTGTGGAGGAGGGAGAAGAAGGCTTAAGAAAGAAGTAATAGTGTGGAGGGGGAGTAATGGTATCAGCGAGAAAGTAGAAACATCAAAGGATGAAGGCAAGGTTTAGAAGAAGTGAGTGACATCAGAGGAACAGAGGAGGCAAAAGCAGGGAGTAGAAGGAGTGAATGAGGGTGATGATTGAAGGAGGAGAGTATTGAGCAGAGATTATCAGGAAGTGAGAGGCAGAGTAGTGTGTGGGCATGATAGGGAGACAGAATGGGCAAAGTTCCTGTATGGCACAAACCTGTACACCTTTTAGATGACAAAGAACTGGATAGTGTAGGGAGATTTGAGGAAGTCACAAGGGGAGTTTAGACAGAAAAGGCATTTTGCCTTCAGGTCTACCCCTGTAGTACAAATATGAACTTAGAGAGTAGGCTGGAACCTGTGGTATATACTAATTCCAGGAGAAGGGATGCCTGCACTAGGGAGAATTGGTGCTTTTTTAGATCAGAGAGTGTGAGGGATAGCCCTATGGCCCTGAAAAATCACACAACATCCTCTGAACTGTCTCTGAGACACAAAGTAATTCTTAAGCCATCAGTGACAAGATGGCGAGGAGACCTGACATAAAACATCAATAGAAGTGAGATATGAGTAGAGCAGTATAGTTCAAAGAGAAAGCTGACAAAAGTATTCAAAATAAATCAAAGAGTAGTAAAGGGAGTTGGAGGGAACACAAAGAACAGTGAAAGCTCATTAGTGAGAATAAGCGAGACAATGAACAGTTTAGTTACACCAAAAGGACTGTCTCATGTTTCATTGCACACTATCACTCAAAAAGTATCTAAACGGACAAAGGCAGTTTGTTCGGCATCTGAAGGTTTCTGTTTTCAAGACTTTTATTGTTTTTATTACTCATAATTGTTACGCTCACCTGGTCTCTGCTGAGGCATTGGGGGACAGTTGCAGCCCTCCCGGGGGTGAGGTCGCTCGGGTCCGACTTTGCCCTATGCGCTTATGTGGTGACTGGTGGTAATAGGTGATGCTGCTCGGGACTTCTCCTGTTGATTAGTTTTGGCGAGCTCCCCGTCCTGCTGCTGCTGGCAGGGGCGCTTGTATGATCTGGACAGAGTTCCTTCACTGGTCCCTTGCACGTGATAGTCCAGTCCTGTTGCGACTAAGCCACTATACTTCAGGTAAATGTTCCTGTTTGCCTTTGTCTTTCCTCGTCTGTTTTTGTTGTATTGTAAAGTTCGTTGTCTTGTATCGCTGTCCGTTCCACTTTTGATGTTTGCTCTTTTGCTTTCTTCCCTTGCAGGTGATGTTGCCAGCCCGGAAGCAGCTGCGGAGCTCGAGTCGGTTGCCGGAGGGAATGAGGAACGAAGCTGCAGCGGTATAGTAGCTGGTAAATTGTTAACTAGGGGGCGCGCAGGGTTCAAATGTGGCGCGGCCCTAGGACGGATGTTCTAAACTTGACTTTCTTCTTTTTCACAGGGTCTGAGTTTGTGGATGCGGAGTGCGGTGCTGCGGCGTCGGGCTCAAGATCACGGGATGTCAGGAGATAAGTCTGCAGATGAAGCGATGAAGCACTGGTTTCCTGGAGGTGAGTATGCAGGAGAACGGCTGGTTTCAATGGTAAGTAAACTGGTCCAAGCGGCGGTGAGCGTCAAGTTGCACGCAAGTGCACAGTAACGTGAAGCACTAGCCTTAAGGATGGAGCAACTTATATAGCTTATCTTCTGAAGCCAAGCCCACCAGGTTTAGCCTGCCTGCCACACCCTGCCACACCCGATGAGTCAACACATGAAGACCAGGCCTAGGGAGAAACACCTGATGAGTCAGCACATCTTGATGTTCTCTGCAATAAAGGCTTTCAACTCCTGAAAGGTTCTTGTAAAATAAAAGCACTCCTGCACTGAAATTAAGTGCTCCTGCTCACATCTCTATATGAGCCTGACGCCAAAGGCACCAGGACTGAGTCCAGCCAGGGCCCCTGTGTTTATGGGTCCCAGAGGGACATAAGGGAGTCAAGTGACCCATTTCCCCCATCACTAGATGGTGTGGTTTTTGTGTTCGGGGGCCTGTGGCCATGACAGCACTCCCCCTCAAGGCCCCTCTCATGGGTGGTTCCCCCCTGGCCCTGGTTTAGTGGGGTTATTGCAGTGGAACTGCCTGATTAATCGTGGAGCGTGGACATGCTCACTGGGTTCCCAGGTCCGATCTTGGGCTCCATAACCTTTCCAGTCTATAAGGTAGTATAACTTGGACCGGACCACCGTAGAGTTTAGGATCCTATTAACTTCGTATTCTGGTTCTCCTTCAACTATTTTGGGATCCAGTGGAGTATCGATCCGCGTACCTGGTCTCAATGGTTTTAGGAGGGAGACATGAAACACCCGGTTGATCTGCATGTGGACCGGTAATTCTAATTTCATGGCCGCAGGGTTGATCACAGCCTTGATAGTCTAGGGTCCCAGATATCTGGGACGGAACGCCCATGGTCCTTTCAGGGGGATGTTTTTGGATGCTAACCAAACCTTGTCTCCAACTTGATAGTTGCGAGCTTCCCTTCGGTGTCGATCCGCAAACTGCTTCTGTTTCTCTTTGGCTCTGGCAAGATGCTCTGCTGGGTGATGGTTTTGTGTAAGGTCGTTACAGCGGGTATTTCTAATGATTTGAGTGGGTCGAAAACGGATGTCCGTGGATGTCGACCGTACACTATGTAGAATGAGCTTTGTCCCATACTGGTGTGAATGGAGTTGTTATATGTGTATTCTGCTAATCAAAGTATGTCCTTCCAGGTATCCTCGGTTTGTTGCAGCATACACCTTATGTATTTCTCGAGGGTCTTGTTAGTCTGTTCGGTTTGGCTGTAGGTTTGGGGGTGATGGCTTGTAGATAACCAGAGGTCGATTTTGGCAATTTTACAACACCTTTTTCCAGAATGCAGAGACAAACTGAGTTCCTTGGTCTGATATCTATATTGATGGGAACCCGTGTAGCCGGACGATCTATTCCAAAAACATGGTAGCCAGAGTAGAAGCAGTTTGGAGACCTTTCAGGGGAATAAAGTTGGCCATTTAGGAAAACAGATCTACAACGACTAAGATGGTATTGTATCCGTTACATTGATAGAGTATGCCAAGGTGCTAGAGGTACTTCTAAACGACGTAGCAGACATGCAGGACTTTGTTTTTGGGACTTGTGTTGTGCACAGGTGCCACAGGTTGCGATGAACTGGATAATGTCCTTTTGCCAAGTTGGCTACCAGTAATTTTTCTTTATTTTAGCTTGGGTTTTGGCTGTTCCCGGATGCCCTTCAACTAATGAATTGTGATAGTTTGCGATGATTTGATTCTGTCATTTCGCGATGTACAATCGTCCTTGGTAGTATGGTAGGTTGTCCACGATCGTATACCAGTCTCCCTTCTCTAGCCATTCCTGTTGTGCTGGTGGACTCATCAAGTGTGCAGGTCAGATTTTAAGTTGTCTTCAGGGATGATGGCCACGGGGTCTGGTGTAGTGAATGCCTCTTCTCCCTCATTCAGGCGACACACAGCGCCCGCTTTTCCATTGCGTACTCCGGGTCTATAGGTGATGATAAAGTCGTATTCCGCAAAGAAGAGAGCCTAGCGGAGTTGTCGTGATGATTGCGCTTTAGCGGGCTTCAGATATTGTAGATTGCGATGATCCGTGATGACGGTAACTGTATGTCTAGCTCCAAGAAGATAATGTCTCCAGGCTTTGAACGCTGCCTTAATTGCTACCTGTTCTTTATCAGGGATTGCATAAATCAATTCACGGGCTGAAAACTTGCGAGACCAGAATGCCACAGGAATCAACTGACCTGTTTCTGGGTCTTCTTGTGACAGGACTGCTCCCATTGCTATGTTGAAAGCATCAGTGTTGACCACGTATGGTAGTTCTGGTTGAGGATGCCGTAGAATTGGTGTTGTGGTAAATGCTTGTTTTAGCTCCTGGAAGGCTTTCTCTGCTTCTGCGGACCAATTAAATTGTTTATTTTACCATAGTAAAGAGGTGATTGGGTGGACGATGGGAGAACCTGGGAATGAACCTGCGATAAAAGTTGGCGAACCCGAGTACACTCTGTACTCCCTTTATGGATGTCAGTGAGGGCCAGTTAAGGATAGCGTCTAACTTGCGCGTGTCCATGCGTACGCCCCGTGGTATGGGAATAAAGCCGAGGAATTCTCTGTGACATGAAAGAAGCATTTCTTCAATTTGGCATATAGCCGGTGTTGCCGCAGTTTCTACAAAACAACCCGGACATGGTTGACGTGGTCCTCCTTTGTGGTCGAATAGATAAGAATGTGATCAATATAGACAAGAGCGAAGACGTCCAACAGTTCACAGAGCATGTCATTCATGAAAAATTGGAACACCGCCGGGGCATTACATAGTCCAAAGGGCATAAACTGATATTCATAAAGCCCATATTTCATGCGAAAGGCCGTCTTCCACTCATCTCCTATTTTGACTCTTACTAGATGGTAGGTCCCGAGCGTTTTTGATTTGATCCAAGAGCTCAGGGATAAGCGGTAACGGGTACTGTTTTTTTACCGTGATCTGGTTAAGTGCTCTGTAGTCAATGCAAGTTCTCAGGTCTCCCTCCTTTTTAGGCACAAAAAAAGAGGCGCGAGGAGGCAGGGGACTTGGACGGACAAATGAAGCCATTTGCCAGATACTGATCGAGGTAGGTTTTTAGATGCTGGTTTTCCTGTTCTGTTAGAGCGTAAATCTGGCTGCAGGGAACTTGAGCTCCAGGCACCAGATCAATTTGGCAGTTATACGGTCGGTGCAGAGGTAGAGTGTTTGCTTGCTCTTTTTGAAAGACATCTTGGTAATTCAGGTATCCAGGTGGTAGTGAACTGGTGAGGTCCAGTATGGTTTCTTTCTTCGACAAACCTTCGTTGGTAAGACCTTTTAATGAGAATGTCTTGCTAAAACAGGTGTCGGCACAGTCTTGGGGAAAGGTCAGAACTCGTTTACGCCAGTCAATCCTGGGGTTGTGGGTCTCCAGCCAGGGCATTGCCAACATCATCTGGAACTGAGGAGCGCCGATGAGATCGAAGGTGATGTCCTCTTGGTGACTGTCCTGACACAGAAGCGTGACCTTCTCAGTGTAATGCGTCACTGGGCTGGATGTAGGTGAGATTCATCAACTGCTGTGATGTTTTCCAAAACCTGCTTCGGTCAGAGAGAAAGGCCTATCGGGTAGCCAGATCTTGGTCCATGTCATTTCCCACAGCCCCAATGTCAATGTATGCCTCAAAGGCATATATTTTCGATGGTTGCTTGTGGTTTACCAGGAGCACAGGGATGACTAGATGTGAGGTCTGTATAGGTTCCTTTTCAACGCTCGACAAGTGAACCCCTAGGCTTGTCGGGCGTTGGAGTTTCCCAAGTCCTGTTCTTCTTCTTCACCCTTGTCAGTTGCTCCAACTGCTTTCTTGGGTGGTTTCACCGGGCATTCTGGGAGAGAGTGACCTGCCTTACCACAGTACAAACAAAGCTGCTGCTGTCTCCTTTTCTCCCTTTCTGCCTTGGTGAGTGGGCTCCACAACCCTCTGATTTGCATTGGCTCGGACTGATCGTGTGATTTGGTTTGATTCTCACAGGGTCGGATGTAGACGGACCGCCCCTCGGCCTTGGCCCGATCAATCTTCCGATCCTGCAATCTGTGATCGAGCTGCACTGTCAGGCGATGTATTCAGCACATATTTCACGGGATTTACTACTTGGGCTACTACGTCCTTCAGTTCCCCTCGCAAGCATTGGTAAAAGAGCGTAGATCTTTTCTCCTCTGGCCAGTTAGTTTGTGCTATCAGACAATTGAAGGAAGTGATATATGTTAGTAAATCTTGATTACCCTGCCGTAGTGATAACAGTTCATTGTCCAGAGCCCGCCCTTGAGTATGCCGTGCAAATAGTTTCTACATTTAACGCTGGATACATCCGAAGTCTCGAAGCAAAGGATCATCCTGGTTTACCAAGGGTATTGACCAGTCCGCGGCACTATCTGTTAGGCAGAATTATATGCAGTACCCTTTGGGAACACCACACACAATTAGGACTACAAGTGACAGTACAAATTCACCTTTGGTACAAGCCTGTACTACAGAGTAAAGTGGTAGCGATGGCTGAGCAGCCAGACGTATCTCAAGAGTAAAGTGAGTAGTATCAATAGTAACACAAAGGACAGCAATTACTATGATTCAAACAAACACTGACTCAAGGTTTGTGAGTAAAAGAATATACATTTATCAATCAGTTGAAAAATCACAATCTTAATACACTACACCGCACCCAATAGATTCTGGACAAGTTAGGCTCAAAATGAAGTGTGAGCAAAATGGCACTCCAGTAATTTAAAAGGGAGGGAAAACAAAGTTAGACAAAAGTTGAGCAGCACCAACAAGTAAGAAGGGCAAGCTAGAAAAAGGAACGACAGTGAGAAAATCAAATCAAGAGGCCAGAGCCAAAGTCCATGGACCAAAGTCTTTGCAGAGGATCACACAGTTCAGAGTAGTTCGCGGTTAAGTCTTTGCCAAGAGTTCAGAACGAAGTTGGTCGGAAGAAAAGTTACTTTAAAGAATAGCGAAGGACAAGCCCTCGGTTTGGCAAAAGGTTTCACACACTTTCAGCGCGGCAGGATGAAACGAACAAGCAGGTTAGCACAGTACCTTTGAGCAGAAGAATGCTGCAGCTGAGGCAGACGTTCCTGGCATGTCCCGCAGGCTCACGGTTCCTGAAGCAACTGTCGGACTGACAAGAAGGAGGAAGACTGGAGGGTCCTGCACTGCCCAGGGAAGAAACCCGCAGCGGAGCAAAGAGATGAATAAAAGGTACGCTCTTTAAAACCCAAGCAGGGTACGATCCTCCTAGCTATCCAATTCACTGTAGCTCTGTACAGCAAATTCGACCAGAGGAGGGAGGCCTGGCTTGCAGTTTGGCGAACTGGTTGTTCCCACCAGCTCAAGGGGAGAAGATTCCTTGCAGATCTTCCCTGTCGTCGAAGTTTGAAGATTCGGACCCACAGCAGGGCTTCACCGGGAGGTTCCGTTGTGGTAGAGGTCCTTTTCTGTCAGCTTCTCTTCGGTTCTCTCGATCCATTGGCAACTTTGCCTTTCCAGCCCCAGCGACCTTCTTTTTATGCAGTTTTCCCCCATTCACACAGCCTGGCTGTCAATCACACAGAAGGGTGGCTGTCCCGCCAGGACAGTCACCACAGCTAATCATACCAGAGTGCGACATGGGTCTCCAAGGAGTCCCAAACCCCTCCCTCACATCCTGTCCCCCTCAGACATTCAGGCGCCTAAGGAGGGCTTCTCTGCAGAAGCCCGCCAAAGGTCGGTGAACAAAGGAATCAAACCTGGTTTGACGCGCAGAGAAAAACACGAAAAAGAGTTTTACAAAAAGAAATGGCGAATAAACCCAGCCGGAACAGTGTAAACATGTATGTGGTCCAGCGGGCTTCAAATGTGGTGCGGCCCTAGGACAGATGTTCTAACCTTATCTTTCTTCTTCTTCACAGGGTCCGAGTTGGTGGATGCGGAGTGCGGTGCTGCAGTGTGGGGATCAAGATCACTGGATGTCAGGAGATGAGTCTGCAGATGAAGCGATGAAGCACCGGTTTCCTGGAGGTGAGTATGCAAGAGAACGCCTGGTTTCAAAGGTAAGTAATCTGGTCCAAGCGGCGGTGAGCATCACGTTGCACACAAGTGCACAGTAACGTGAAGCACCGTCCTTAAGAATGGAGCAGCTTATATAGCTGAGCTTCTGAAGCCATACCCACCAGGTTCAGCCTGCCTGCCACACCCTGCCACACCCGATGAGTCAGCACATGAAGACCAGACCTAGGGAGCCACACCCGATGAGTCAGTACATGAGGATTTTCTCTGGAATAAAGGCTTTCAGCTCCTGGAAAGTTCTTGTAAAATAAATGCACTCTGCACTGAAATAAAGTAAAAGCACTCCTGCCCTGAAATAAAGTGTTCCTGCTCACGCCAAAGGCGCCAGGACTGAGTCGAGTCAGGGCTCCTGTTTTTATGGGTCCCAAAGGACCTTATGTTTATGACATAAGTGTGTCAAGTGACCCATTGCCCCATCACTAGATGGTGTGTTTTTTGTGTTCTGGGGCCTGTGGCCATGACAATAATTACACAAAATGTTGTATGTATGTTTATAACCTATCCAAGTGGTTTACTTGAGAATGTATTAGGAAGTACAACTCTTTTTTTTAAAAATCACAATATATGATATGCCGAACAATACGTGAAATCTATATCTATTTTTATAAAAGTGAATGTTTTTGGATTTGTTTGTGTAATGTTTTGTTCCTTATACAATTCCACACTGTTGCACAAATCTGCACCAAATTGTGCACATTCACCTGTTAGGACCCTCCAGACATTATTGGCTACATGACATCTGGACACCCCTCCCCTTTCTCAGATGTCAGCACAAGTCAAAATGTGCTTATAGGTTTGTGGCTTGGCAAAGCGATGTTCCTCATACAAATTCACAGTTTCACCAATCTGCGCGACATATCACATAGTTACCAGCCAGGCGCCTCGGGACATTATTGGCTACATAACATTTGGACACCCCAAACCCTTCCCCGTATTTCAGCACTTTCACACATGAGACGGTGGCCAGAAATCAGCAAAACACCAATGTGGTCGTAGAAGGACCAGTCCTCAACCCTAGAATGCACAGTTTTTGGGACATTTGCACCGCAATGCACTGCAACCGATTGCACCACACCAGGGTGAGGCAACATCTGGGGAGGGAACACAATAGGTCCCAGTATGCAGCAGCACACCAACTCTTGCATCCCCACAACGTTTGCTCCGGGTAATGTCAGCCAGCCACACACTCCCATTCTCAGTGCAGTTTACTTCAGGCTGCAAAGCACAACAATCGATAAGAGAATCAGAACAGAGATCTACAGGATCATTGATTTTCAATAATTGATGAGCGTGTTATGATCTGATATGATATGATATGGCATTTATAATGCACCTATACCCAAGTGTTTCAAGGCGCGACGAGGCAATGGAGGGCAAAAGGGGGAAGACAGAGACAACGATCCTACTAGGCCAGGTGACAGATCGTGCAAGTGCAGGGTAGGGGTAGGGGAAAAGTTCAGGGGGAAAGAGGAGGGGCAGTGCAATACATAGGATAACAGTAAAATAAATAGACACAATAAATAAAAGTGCGGACAGCTGGTGGCAAGTGCAAGGGTAAGTGCAGACATCAGGTGTCAAGTGCTAGTAGGGGCTGTAGGAAGACAGAAACAGTCCCGGAGTGCAAGGGTTGCCAGGAGGGCAGTGCAGGTGTGCAACTGGCGGGGAGGGGACCTGGACCTGAGATCAGAGTGTAGCCAGGTAACCAGTGCAATTTCAGATTCAGCCAGGATGTCAGCAGGGGAGAGTAGGAGAGAAAGCAGAAGCAAAGAGCAAGGTCTTGAGGTGCTTCCGGAACTGGAGATGCTTCGCCTCAAGTTTCAGAGAGACAGGGAGCGTGTTCCAGAGGGAGGCCCCAGAAGAAGAAAGAGATCTACCACCAACTCGCTGCTTGGAGAAGCGACAAACCCTGAGGGAGTTGGAGGTGGATGAGTGAAGAGCTTGAGAAGGAAGATATTTAGGAAGAGAGAGTTGGAAGTATTGAGGCCACAGGCCCCAGAAGGCCTTGTGGACAATGCAGAGGGTTTTTAACTTAATCCTCGCTCCCACTGGGAGCCAGTGCAGAGATTTAAATCCTGGAGAGACAGGTCTTGCAGTCCTGTTTTGGATGAGTTGCAGAGGGCGGAGAGTAGAGGCAGGCGGATTTAGAAAGAGGCTGTTGCAGTAGTCCAGCCTAGAGGGAACCAGTGCTCTGGAGACAGTGAGCTTCTGGGGGATGGAGAGAAAAGGAAGGATACCTCTGAGGATGTGCAGCTGCTAGTGTGACTTCTTGGAGACATCAGAGATGTGAGGCGAGAAGGAGAGTGTGGAATCGAAGATGACCCAGAGGTTTTTAGCCTCACAGGTGGGAGCAGGAAGTGGGCTAAGAGAGGCCGGCCAGACAGTGACAGGAAAGGAGGGAGCAGGTGTGCTGATGAGGAGAATCTCGGTCTTACTGGCATTAAGGCAGAGATCATTGACGGCACACCACTCCTGGATGGCAGATAGACAGTCAGAGATGAGAGAAGGAGACGATGTGGTTGAAGTGAGCCTGAAAATGAGCTGAGTGTCATCTGCATAGCACTGAAAGTTGGGGCAGAGAGCGGCAATACGGTGGGCAAGAAGTGCCAGGTATTGGTTGAACAACCAGGGAGAGAGGTTAGACCCCTGGGGAACACCACGGGTAGATATAGAGATAGAGGAGAGGAAGGACCCAAGTTGGATTTGGGAGGGTCGATCGGGGAGGAAGGAGGTCTGCCAAGCCAGGGCCTGATCAGTGATATCCAGGTTATCACAGAGACCGTTGAGAAGGATGGCATGGTTGACCATGTCAAAGGCAGAAGAGAGATCAAGTAAGATGAGGACACCGGAGGTGTTGGAATCGGGGTTGGAGACCATGTCTTCACGGATATTCAGGAGAAAAGTTTCTGTGCTTCTGGCAGCTCTGAAGCCAGACTGATGGTCATGGAGACAACCAACAGATTCAGAGTGAAGATTAAGCTGGGAGATGGCCAGCCTTTGCAGGAGTTTGCCCAGGAAAGAAGTGATGGGGATTGGACGATAGATAGCGGGCCAGGCAGGGTCGGCAGAGGGTTTCTTTAGAAGATGGTGCACAAGGGAGTGCTTCAGGGGGGAGGGGAAGACTCCAGTGGCAAAGGAGTGGTTGCAGAAATCAGCCAGAGCAGGAGCCTGGGTACCAATGTGGTACTTGATGGTTTTGGAGGAACAGGTGTGAACCTGTTTTGATGAGACTTTCATAGATCGGACTTGTCTAGAATCCTTTTTTAAGGAAAACAGGGGAAAAGGCAGAGAAGGACGGAGGAGAAGTGGCTGAAGAAGGGCCAGAGGAAGAGCAGGGAGTAGAGGGAGGAGGGGGAGAGGAAGAGAGAGAGGTTAAATGAGAAATCAGGGCCGTGCAGAGGGCCTGGGAGGGGACATTAGAGGTAGACATTGTGGCAGGATTGGCCAGCTCCTTGCAGATTTTAAAGAGTTTGGCCGAGTTGTTAGATGCTGCGGAGATGCAGGCTTGGATGCAGGCTCTCTTCTTGCTGCGGGCAGAGAGCCGGTATTGCCTTTGGAGCAGGCGGCAGGCCAGTTTGTCAGAGGATGTACCAGAAGCACGCCATTTCCTCTCAGCCACCCTGCACTTGCATTTAAGGGTGATGAGGTCTGAGTCATACCAAGAGTTGCACTTGGCGTTGGGCTTCAAGCAGATCTTTATGACAAGGGTAAGAACATCGAGAGTATCAGATATAGCAGAGTGGAGCATGGAAAGGGATGTGTCAGGGTGTGAGTCAGCCAAGGGAGGGAAGGGGTGAGAAAGTGGCGGCAAAAGCCTCAACTGACACACGCTTCATGGGTCAGATAACTGAGAAGGTAGGTGGCAGTGCTGGAATTGGCTTGGCCTGAAGGGTGTAGAGGGTGAGATAGGAGGAAAGGAGAAAGTGATCACTCCAGGAGAGAGGAGTGGTCAGAGGGCTCGAAAGGAGAAGGTCTGAAGAGATCAGAACATCCACAGTGTGCCCTGCAGAGTGAATCAGGCCAGAGGGGAGAACAGAGAGTGAAAGAGAGTCGCAGAGGTCATGAAAGAGTCCAGTGGAAAGACAGGAAGCATCCAGGTGGATGTTGAAATCACCAAGAAGGTGTTGAGTGGTTGAGACCAGGAGGTTACAGGAGATGTCTGCCCACTCAGAGAGGAAGGAGGAGATCTGACCAGGTAGCTGATAGATGGTAGCCACAGTAAGGGAATGGCCAGGAGAGAGAGAGAGAGAGAGAGCCTGCAGATGAGGCATTCGAAAGAGGAGTAGGCCTGCATAGGATTGACGGAGGCAGGAACACACTCAATGAAGATCAGGACTACACTCCCTCCAGAACAGTTGGATCTGTGTGTGGAGAGGGTCTTGTAGCCATCAAGGAGGAGAGTATCAAAGCTTGTGACATAGCTGGCCGTGAACCATGTTTCAGTGAGACCGAGGACATTGAGGACAAGTTCCTGTTCCTCCAGGAAGCAGCAGATGCCAGCTGAGTGTTTGACAGCTGAGCGAAAGTTTAGAGTGGCAATATGGAGAAGGTTGCCATCCTTGAAAGACTTCCGGGGAGGGGTATAAATTAGAGGTACGCCCTGCTGAGTTGTAGAAGCAGCCCGAGGGGATTGGGGGGCAGAAGAGAAAGGGGGAGAGGACAGGGTAGCAAAGGAGGAGACAGTAGGGGGAGGTGAGGAAGCCATGGAGGGGAGAGAGGGGACAGCAGGAGAAGAAAGGAAATTGATGAGGCGCATTTAGCGTCTATCAAAGAGGAGAAGGTTGGGTTGAGGGCTTTGGACCAAGACGGTACCCTTCAAGTTAACATTAATGATGATCTTAGAGGAGTAGAAGGAGGTCATGCAGGCCTCCCACCCGGTGCCACCATTAATGGGAGAAGAAGAGAAGGGAGAGTGCACATAGACCATATTTTATTTATTTATTTATATTTATATAGCGCGCAAGCAGCCCAGGGGCATTGAGGCGCTGTTACTTGCAATAACTTAGTTACAGGGTACAGGCAAGATAGCGATTGTTGACACATTATGCATACTACAAAACATCATACTGTTGTTACAGATATTGCATTTGGTCATATATTATAATTTATATGATAAGTATTCATGCTGATGTGACGGGCCTTATGTGAAGAGGGTAGTTTTCAGAGTTTTGCGGAAGGTGGTGAGGGAGGCCTCACCTCGGATAGTGGGAGGTAAGGCATTCCAGTGAGTGGGCGCGAGATAAGGGAAGCTGGATCCGCCCGCTCTGACTCTTTTTACTAGTGGCACAGAGAGCATGTTGGTGTATGGTGATCTGGTTGGCCTGGTAGTGGAGACGGGGTGGATCCTTTGTGAGAGGTAGGCAGGAGCAGTGAGGTGAATGCACTTGTGTGTCAGTGTCAGGGCTTTGAATACGATCCTTTCCTTTATTGGGAGCCAGTGGGCTAGTTTTCTGGCCTCCGAAATGTGTTCTCTTTTAGCAATGCCTTGGGCTGCCCGGAGAGCATTGTTTTGTATGACTTGTAGTCTCTCTAAGTTTTTATTGGAGGTTCCTAGAAAGAGTATGTTGCAGTAGTCTAGCCTAGAGCCGGTGATGGCTCTGGCTATGTTGGTGCAGTTCTCTTTGGAGAGAAAGGGTCTGACTGCGTTGATGAGTTTGGCATGATAAGCAGCTGTGGAGGCTATTGCGTTGACTTGTCTATCCATGGATAGGCTGGAATCCAGGTAGACTCCCAGAGTTTTGACAGAATCTGAGACAGGAATTTTAATGGAGTCAATGGTGAAGTGACTGAATTGGGCATCTAGATTTTTTTAGCGAGTCGGGGGAACCTACCAGGAGGAGCTCCGTCTTGTCAGAGTTGAGGCATAGGCCGTTGTCTGCCATCCAGGCTTGGATGGTGTGTAGAGGTTGTTGAGGGTCAGGGAGTCAGTGTCATAGTTACCTGTGAGGGTTAGGAGGATCTGAGTGTCGTCGGCGTAGTTGGTGTAGGAGATGCCCATAGCGTCGAGGATGAGGAAGAGGGGTCGTGTGAAGATGTTGTATAGGGTGGGGGAGAGGCAGGAGCCTTGGGGCACACCACAGAGTATGATGGTTGGTGATGCGGCGGCTAGGTCAGAGAATACTTGCATGGTTCTGTCTTGTAAGAAGGAGGTGATCCATGCTGTGGCCTCGGGGGAAAATTTGGCAGTGGAGGAGAGGTGGTGGCATAGGACGCCATGATCAACGAGGTTGAAGGCCGCGGATAGGTCAAGGAGTAGGAGAAGTGCTGGTTTACCCATGTCTCTAGCATCGTCCATCTGGTTTTTCAGGTCAAGTAGGGCGGTTTCGGTCCCGTGTCTGGGGCGGAAACCAGATTGGCGGAGTCCAACGAGTTTGTTCTCTTCAATGAAGTGCTGAACCTGCAGGTGAAAGTTTGCCTGGAGCAGGCACTGGTATAGGTGTCAGCGATAGGGAGGCCCGGTTGGAGACCAGGATGTCCTTTTTAAACTTCTTCCTACCAGATTTAGTGAGGGGAGCAGCATAGTCGATAGAGAAGCAGTTAGAAAAAATATGAGAGACAGAGAGCATCATAGAGTAGGTAGGGAGAGGAGAGAAGAGGAAGGGAGTGGGAAGGGGTGGGGAGAACACAAGGGAAGGAAACAGGGCAGGGTGTAAGCAGATGAGACAGAGAGAGACGAGACAAGTTGACAATTGGACAAGACGACAGGAGCTTAGATAGTGGTAGAAAGGTTCGCTAGATGAGTACTTTGCTAGGAGGCAAAGCCACAGAACAGCACTATTTTCACAATGCAATTTTAAAAACAGGAGAAAAACACAGCTAAGTTTGAGAGTCCTGAATAGTGGGCAAAAGACCTAGGTTTCACAATCCAATTTTAAATAATTTCACAATGCAATTTTAAAAACAAGAGAAAAACACACCCAAGTTTGAGAGTTCTGAATCGTGGGAAAAAGGCTTAGGTTTCACAATGCAATTTAAATACTTTCACAATGTAATTTTAAAAACAGGAGGAAAACACACCTACATTTGACAGTCCTGAATCCTGGGGGAAAAGGCCTATGTTTCTCAATGCAATTTCAAATACTTTCAGAATGCAATTTTAAAAACAGGAGAAAAACACACTGAAGTTTGAGAGTCTGCTATATGGACAGGTTTGCAGGGTAGAGTCAGACCCTCCAGCTTATAGCGATTTTGCGATCCCACAAAATGCAGCGAAAACGGCCGTTTTCAGATTCTCAAAACGTATCAATGCAAGAAATAAAATGTGCAAACACATCTCATCACTTGCGTCCAAAAAAAGAGCTGCCCAATCCACAAGGGACACCTGAATGGGCACATTTTTTAAAAATGTGCCCATTCAGGTGTCCCTTGTGGATTTTATATACGCGCCCATTCAGATGGCCTTTTTTTCACCTCTGAGTAAATCAGGGGGCGTTTCTGCCAATTTAAAAGCGCATCCTAAATTTCCACGCAAGATGCACTTTTAAATGTGCAGAAATTGTAGGCAACCCTACGTGCACGGGAGCTGGGGGTGCCACTGCATGACTGGGGGCATCATTACAAGTCCGGCAGTAGCCGTGTTGGTAGAAACGGCACGGCTGGCGCCAGAGTCATTTTTTTTCTGGCGGTCCCTCCGGCTAGACACTGGAAAAAAGAAAATCCCCATTCCCATCGAGTCCCATTGGACTCAATGGGAATGGGGAGGACGGATGCACCGGCACTGTGTGCAACAGTGCCGGTGCATTCGTCAAGGTATGCGAGCGGGTGCCATTCCGCCTGCCAGGTCAGACCTGGCGGGCTGAAAGACACCCTCTCGCAGAACTCGTAGTTTGCCGGTCCGGAAACAACGGTAGCGGCAAGTTTACCGGTACCGTTGTTTCCGGACCGGCAACCTCATAATGACCCCCAGGGTCTTTCTTGACCCGGTCATGCATTTTTTTAATGTATGAACTGCTGCTATGTCGCTTGCATTTCTGTTCCTCAAACAGGATAGAAGTGCATTTTTTGGGTCACATTTTACAGTGGACGTGCTTCTATTCAAGGTACTACCCATTTTGACCGCCAGAAATCGATCGAATGGTACAATTTGACCTATTTTGCCAGTACCATTCGATCGATTTTTATAAATACCGAACATGTGGGGGTTGCAGGGGTATCACCTGCTCCTTATGTTCAGTATTTTGACCTTGGGGATTGCAGGGGTATCCCCCGCTTTCTCAAAATTCGAGGTGGCGGTCTGAAAACAAAAATAAAAACTAAAAAGGGACCCTGCAGCGTCAGATCCGTCCTGCGTTAGAGGGACTGATCTAACACCGCAGGGTTGGAGGGGAAGCGGCAGCGACCAAGCAGTTAACTAGGGCAGGGGTGGGTTGATGGTGAAAGGTACATTTTGGGTTGTTTGGCTGAAGTGCAAATCTATTCGCGGCAAAATTGACCACGGTCAATTCCGCCGCAAATAATTACACTTCTGTCAAACAACCCAGAACCCTATTCAAGGCAGCTGTCCAGCGCACAATTTGAACTGCAGCTCATCCTCGTGGAAATGCGAAGGTCGCCTTTGAGAATAAGGTGACCTGCTTTTCCCAAAAATGGGTTATCTAAAAATAGCATATCGTCGGCTTAAATGTCCAATTATTTTAAAAAATGGTCACACTATGAAAGGGAAAGGAGAGAGAGGAGAGAGAGGAAGAATGATGGGTGAGATGTGACGTTATAGGCAAGAAAGCAGAGGGAGAGCAGTGGGTCAGAGGAGGAAGCAGTGCACAAGAGAGCAGAGGAAGCAGTGATGCGTTGGGCCAGAAATCTGAGAGTGAGTGGAGGTACAGAAAGTAGATAGAGCGTGTGGTCAGGGGGAGCAGTGAGCCAGAAAGCAGAGAGGAAGCGGTTTGCCGGAAAGAGGCAGTGAGCTGTAGATTGGGGAAAAAGATGAGTGAAGAGTGCGATCGAATGGGAGAAAGGATGCAAGATGCAGAAGCAGCACAAAAGAATGAAGGACTGTATACTGCGGGAGGAATTGTAGAGTGTAAGGTCTGAGTTGGGAGTATGATTTGGAGTTTGGCAGGGGCTTAGAAGTGCAAATTGTGACTTGACAGTGTGACAAAGCATGTTTGTATTTGTATGACAGAGTGAGTGGTTCAGGAATGCAAGTTGTAATGGGGAGTTGGTGAGCTGTGTGATGTGTGTTAGTGAGAGAGGTGTGTGGGTGTTTGGGGGATTGGAGAACATAGAAGGGGAAAAGTTTCAGCATTACAACTGATAATGATCAATTTAGTTAATACTATTAAATAGGCATGCACCTTAAAACAAAAACGTAGCCAAAACAAAAAAAACTGTTTTGCCAAGCCAGAGACATCCGGGATTCTTCCTATCAAATTAATACAAAAGATACATAATAATGACACCATGCATTCTGCCTCTTTCGTACAATGTGGCAATCTTACACCTCCCAGATAATACAAAATGTCCCGCAAAAATGCTGCAATAAATAAAGGTTTGTGCTGCAAAATTTGCTATTTCATGCCTCAAAATTTGCCATTTCATGCCGCAAAATCCTGGAAGGTCTGTAGAGTAAGGGTCTAAACATAACCCGGGCCACTCCTACCTTCCTTATTCACTGCTGGTTGACGGCTGGCAACTGGCTTCCCCTGCTGACACCTGCACACACCGGTTGGAGCCGCCACGTGGGAGCCGCCCTTTAGCTTGGGGTGCTTAGCCACAGGGGCTAGGGGAAAGACCAATCAGGGATGGTGGGTAGGTGGGCAGGGAGGTGGGAGGGGAATACAGTAGGGAAGAGGCTGTCGAGGGAGGGAGAGGCTGCACAAAAGGACAGGGGCACGGCACAGAAAAGAAAAATAATAATCAAACAAGGCCCAGGTGGGAGATGGAGCTCACCTTCTTCGCTGTCTCACAAGAAGTGATGCTTGCCTGTCCACAGAACCCATTAGGAAAACAGGTACCTTTTGCTAGGTGTCACTAAAACCCAACTGGCCTGGCTGACCTCTTTCCTCTCAGATCGACCCTCCCAGGTCCAACTTGGGTCCTTCCTTTCATCTATCTTCCTCTCTACCTGTGGTGTTCCCCAGGGGTCTAACCTCTCGCCCTGGATTTTCAACCAATACCTGGCAACTCTCACCCACTGCATTGCCATTTTCTGCTCAAATTTCCAGTGCTACGCTGATGATACTCAACTCATTTTCAGGCTGCCCTCTGCCACCTCCTCTCCCTCTCTCATCTCTGATTGCCTAACTGCCATTCAAGATTGGTGTGCCGCCAATGATCTTTGTCTGAATGCCAGCAAGACGGAGATCCTCCTCATCGGCACACCTTCACCATCCTTTCCCCTCACTCTCTGGCCGGCCTCCCTTGGCCCTACTCCTACCCCCACCTGCGAGGCTAAGAACCTCGGGGTCACTTTTGACTCCTCCCTTTCCTTCTCTGCCCACATCTCTGAGGTCTCTAAAAAGTCAAATTTCCGACTGCACCTCCTCAGAGGTACTCTGCCTTTCCTCTCCTTCCCCCAGAAGCTCATGGTATCCCAAGCTCTGGTTCTCTCTAGCTTGGACTATTGTAACAGCCTCTTTCTAAATCTACCTGCCTCTACTCTCCGCCCTCTGCAACTAATCCAGAACAGGACTGCGAGACTTGTTCTTGGCCTCAAGCCCTGGGATCGTATCTCTCCAGCTCTGAAATCTCTCCACTGGCTCCCAGTGGATGCAAGGATTAAATTCAAAACCCTCTGCATTGTCCACAAGGCTTTCTGGGGCCTGGGTCCAAAATACCTTCAGCTATCCCTCCGCAAATACCTCCTCTCTCGAGCTCTTCTCTCCTCTACCTCCAACTCCCTCAGGGTCAGTTGTTTTTCGAAGAAACTAGCTGGGGGTAGATCTCTGTCTTCGGCTGGGGCTTCCCTGCCACTCTAAAACTTGAGGAGAACCATCTCCGGTTCCGGAAGCACCTCAAGACCTTCCTCTTTTCTTCTGCCTTCGCTCCCCCTCTCCCCTGCTGATCTGTTTTTTCTTTATTTATTTATTTGCATTTATAAAGCGCACAGAACTGCCCTGAGGCATCGTGGCGATGTTACAGAAGACTTGAGAATAAACATAGCATAGGGTGTAGCAGTAGATAGCAGTGGTATAGCTTGCTAGGGTTACAGTGCAAGCCTAAGTGTGCAGATTATTTCCGAAACTTTAACAGAATAGGAAGGTTTTTAGATTTTTTCAGAAGGTGGTGTATGATTTTTCATTCCTTAGTGAGGTGGGCAGGGCATTCCAATTTTTGGGTGCGAGGTGTTGGAAGCTGGACCCCCCTGCTCTGGTTCTTTTGAACGTGGGAACATACATCTGGTTGGCGCCATCTCTTGGCACCATGCACATGGCCACCCTCTGTCCTTTGGGCTCAGGTACCTGCTCATCCTGCCACCCTTGCCCACTGCCTCTGGGCCACCCTTTGCACTGGAGTCTGTATCTGTATCCATACAGCCCCCCCTTTTTCTTCCTGCACTTATCAGACCTACCCTGTCTGCTGCCTTAAACCTACCACTTGTAAATTGCTGGCTGCATTACCACTATTTGTTGCCTTTATTATTTATTTATTGTTATTTATCTGTTTCTTCTCTGCTTCGCACTTTCCACCTCTCCCCCTTCCATGCACTTTTCCCCTCCACCCTCTTCCATGCACTTGCGCGTTCTCAATGTCACTGGGCCTAGTAAGATCGCTGTTTTGTTCTCCCCTGTTCCCCTCCCTTGCCTTGTCGCGCTCTGAAACACTTGTGTACGAGCGCGATAGAAATAAAATATCAATCAATCAATCAATCAATCAACGTTTTATTGATAACAACATAGTAACATAGCATTTAAAATAAGGGGAAGTGAAGGAATATGCTGAAATTACTCATACATACCAGCACATGATAATTTCTAATTATAAAAGTGACATGGGAAATAAGCATTAGAACAGACAATAGTTTTGCCTTTCTTTTCTCATTACATTTTCATACTCCTTCCCTCCAGTTGTGCCTTTATATATGAATTGTATAGGTATTTGGAGACATCACTATCATATGCCAAGTTATTATTTGCACTTGTACTGACATCATATATTGGATATTAGCTGTTGTGTAAGAGCAACTTGCATATACTTTACGTTGTTACCAAGGATGGCCACCAAATGGTGAGTTAGTTACTCATCTATGAGCATACATTGTGATGCGAGAGCACATTGTGGAAAATTGCTTCAGAGGTGCACGAAAACACCACCCTTTTTATTATGAGAATATGCCATGCTCTCCCCATGCTTGATGGAGCCTGCCCTTCACAACTTTTCATGCAGCGTGTACCTGTTTTGCATTTGAGTAAATACACCCAACACATACTTTTTGAAATGCCTGCTCTGCTCATTCTCCTTAGCCCTATTCGATAACCATGACAACGGCTGGCAATTTGAGCATGTACCACAAGTCAACCAAAATTAAAAAAAGGACAATAATTGTAGTGGACCTGAAAAAAAGAAAAGAGGGAGAGAAAACCAAAGAGAGAGAGAGAGAGAGAAAGAGAGGAAAGAGGGAGGGAGAGAGAGAGAGAGAAAGAGAGGGGGAAGGAGAGGGAGAGGCAGACCAAATTACAGAGTGAGTGAAAGCTCCATAGACAAATGGAAAAGATAAAAACAGCACTAGACAAAGAGTTAAAGGCAGAGAATGTGACGGAGAGAGGGGATGAGAGAGTAGGCTAGGCGAAGCAGAGGGAAAGAGAGCAGGAGGAAAGAAGAGAGAGACACATATATATATATATATATATATATATATCTTCAAAGCACTGAAAGACGTCAGGCTGGGTGAGTAGCACTCTTCATAGTTTCAGAAATAAACAAAGTCCGGACATCCAGGTTGAAAAAAAATTGTATTCTTTATTAATGCCTTGCAAGTAGCAAAATTCAATTTAAAAAGCCATAAGGATAAGGCTCTCCCAAAGTGCAAGTATCCGTGCGCGTTTGGAACGTTAACGCGTTTCGCGGCTTGCCTCGCCGCTTGGTCACATATATATGTGTATTCAATAAAAAAATACTTTGTTAACGGGACGTTATGGTTAAGTTGCGCTATTAAAAACCTGTGAAATTCCCTCATTTTTTTTTTATAATCATGACATTATGGTTCGTGGTAAAACAGAAAGACCCCTGAAATTCGCCAGTTATGGTAGCCTTAGCAACCATAACTGCCTGCACCACTGTGCACTGCTAACACTAAACCCAACTAAGCGACCATAACTCGCGCCACCACCGTGCACTGCTAAAACTAACACGCAGGACATCAAAGACGACATCACAAATATCATTCATGACATGACATGACAGGGAATTTCACAGGTTTTTAATAGCGCAACTTAACCATAACGCCCCCTTAACAAAGTTATTTTTTTGTGTGAATTGGACGGGTTTTTAGTAGTACAATTTAAGTATAAGGTGTACCTAAGAAAAAAATGTTGTACTGCATGGCACAGATTTTCAGTAGTGCAACATAACCAAAAGGTTCCTTTAGGAAGGGTCGTTTGGTAAACAGTATGTAGCTTCTGAAGAATGCCACATGAAAATATACTGTCGTACAGCACCGTGACATGTCCCAGAATCAGTACACACTTTCCTGAACGAAGTTTGCCTGTTGGGCAATGTGGAAATAGATTTTATATTCATGTAGGAACGTCCACCTTAAACATTTGCCTTACACAACGCCAACACGTATTGGTATGCAGCGATTGCGAATGCACTACACATTATATATTGGTAGGGAAAGTTGTACTTATCTGAATAAGACATCAGCTAAATGCAGCCTTCCTCCCTAAGAAACAGCAGCAGTGGTGTAATGCAAAAGCATAAGAAACTGTGTTGCTCCCTTGCACATAACAGACAGACATTTTTTTTGACACACATACAGTCACTCATATTACCGTTTGATGCCTTTTTGCTCAATGCCGGTCGCATATTACCTTATTGCCTGCCGTGGCAAAAAATAAAGCCACCCGTAAACAAAGTTAATAATGGGTTAATAACAACCTTTCACAGTATAATTGAAAAAAAATAAAACTTGAATACACTCCACATACTCCTTATTTCTCTGTAAGGTACATAGGCACAATAATCTCTGCCAGAAATAGTCTAAATTACAAATGCAGCAACGTGTGCTACTAAAAAGGATGTGTACTTGTTGTAATCCGAGGCGACTTTGGCAGTAAGGATCAGTAAAGAAAATCCTCTTTCAAGATGGCCACCATAGAAAGGGACAGCGGTTATTGCGTACATAGCCCCTCTTCCCTTTCCATTGTAGGTTGCAAAAAGCGTGGCGTGAGGCAGAACCTGTAAATAAACATTCAGCGACATACAAGGTAATACGTTTCATTTGCAAATAAAACAATGGAATGGTAAAGAACACGTGACCATTTTACAGGTTACAAAGTAGATTTATTTAATAACAAACTTGCAGAGACCATCGGAATAATCGCATAATCAATGCAATGATTACAATGCTGGTTAAGGAGGCATTGCAAATGTTGAAGATGAGGAGGCCGTTTCTTTTGCTCAAACAAACATTTTGGGGTCTTCGTTGAAGCAGTTGCTTTTTTTACACAGTTATTTCCCAGAAGTCGTCATGACGTTGAGCCTAAAGCACCATAAATGATGTCACGTTGCTCCGAATAGCGAGTTCCGCGAACAGACAAAGCAGGCTTACAGTGTCATTCCACATTATTGTTATGGACAAGCAACCGCTCACCCGTAGTTGTATTTACCGTCCGAAGAAGCCCTCAATCGTGATTTGAAAACCATGGCACGCACAGTATGGAAAAATATACCTAGGCGGGAAAGGTTACAAAAATAAGTGTCAGTAACCAACCTGTAGAGAACAAGAGAGGAATCCAGTGAGGATAGCTACATCCCCTGCACACTTTCTGAAAGGCCAGAGATGGTCTAATGGAGATTAAGTATCGAGTTTTAAGCAATTATAATCACTTGGAATTACATATAAGTACAATTTTAATAAAGAGTTCAATAGAGAGTTTGTGTTTATAAAAAACAATGTTTTCTTTTTATTTGCATCTTGATATGCCCAACGCATTTCGAGTTGTGTACACTCTTCATCAGGGGCAGCATATTCAACAATTAAAGTCTACAAAAAGAAAGATTGCATACAACAATATATTAGTATTTGTTTAGTACAATTTGTGTTAATCGAACATATCAATTCAAAAAATCACGATTGTTATTTTTGATGTAACAAAACATCCTGTCATTTGATCAGTGATGTCATCAATGACATTTGTGATGTCATCTTTGATGTCCTGGGTATTAGTCTTAGCAGTGCACGGTGGCGGCGCGAGTTATGGTTGCTTAGTTTACCATAACTGCCGAATTTCAAGGGTTTTTCGGTTTTACTTGGAACCATAACGTCCCTTCAACAAAGTTTTTTCACTGAATTTCATAGGTTTTTAGCAGCGCACCTTAACCATAACGTCCCTTTAACAAAGTTTTTTTCACTGAATATATATATATATGACATGGCCACGGTAGCGGCCATGTAGTTATGGTTAAGTTGCTGTTTCCATAGGAAGAGCACTTTTTGGGGGGCTTATAACTTCGCACCCCCTGGACGAATCGTCACCAAACTCTGCAAAAGAAGTATATGGCCCACTCTGAATTGTTTTGCAAAGTTTGGTGAGGATTCGTCCAGGGGGGGCAAAATTATAGGGGGGTCCCAAAACTTTTTTTTTCCCATAGACTGAATGGGAAATAATTTTTGCTCGCGCCAACAGCCCAAACCGCTGGACGGATTTTCACCAAATTTGGACCAGGAGCAGCGGCTTGGTCCCGAAAGCATGCTTTTGCAAATTTGGAGAAAATCTGTCCAGTAGTTTTTTTTTTTAAATGACCAAAAAGTAGGTAAAAAAAAAATAGTGATATCTGTGCTCGGTCCGCGGACCCACTTCCCTGTTCGCTCTGCGGGCAGTGTCCTGATTGGCCAATCAGCTTGCTTGATGTCCGCGGACATGCGACGTGTTTGCTGATTGGACAGTGTTAAGTGTGAAGCGCGTCAGATTTTCGGTAGCGCCCGCCATCTTGGATTCGCGGACGTCCACGGACAGCGCAGTGAAAGTTTGTTCAAAATGTGTATTTAGTAGAGTGTGTTGGTGTGTAGGAGTGTTTGGGGAGGATGGAAGGGTATGAGATAGGTTAAATGTTGTGCTTTTTTATGTGGTAGACGTTCTTTTTGTGTTCGATTTGTCTGCGGACATCACGGGTGTTCTGAAATGTTCTAAATAAACTGAATGGGGGGTGTTCTGTGGACTCAATATGTGTCTGTTTTGTTCGCAAGCAAGCTGAAACTGTTCTAAGAACACTTGCGGTGTCCTGAAATGTTCGCAAATAAACAAAATGGGGGTGTTCTGGGGACGCTGTCCGTATTGTTCTGTGTCAAGTTGAATGTGTTCTAAGAACACTCGGGGTGTCCTGAAATGTTCGCAAATAAACAAAATGGGGGTGTTCTGATGACGCTGTCCGTATTGTTCGTTGTCAAGTTGAAAGTGTTCTAAGAACTCTCGCATTGTCCTGAAATGTTCGTAGGGGGTGTCCTGAAGACACTGTCCGTATTGTTCGATGGCAAGTTGAAAGTGTTCTAAGAACTGTCTCGGTGTCCTGAAATGTTCGCAGGGGGTGTCCTGAAGACGCTGTCCGTATTGTTCGATGGCAAGTTGAAAGTGTTCTAAGAACACTCGGGGTGTCCTGAAATGTTCGCAAATAAACAAAATGGGGGTGTTCTGAGGACACTGTCCGTATTGTTCGTTATCAAGTTGAAAGTGTTCTAGGAACTCTCGCGTTGTCCTGAAATGTTCATACATGAACAAAATGGGGGTGTGTTCTAAGAACACACGCATTGTCCTGAAGTGTTCTAAGAACTCTCACGGTGTCCTGAAATGTTTGTAGGGGGTGTCCTGAAGATGCTCTAAGAACACTCGCGGTGTCCTGAAATGTTCGCAAATAAACAAAATGGGGGTGTTCTGGGGACGCTGTCCGTATTGTTCTGTGGCAAGTTGAATGTGTTCTAAGAACACTCGGGGTGTCCTGAAATGTTCGCAAATAAACAAAATGGGCTTATAGAGAAGACCGGGATAAAAGAAATCCCCTCGGCAATAATCTCGCTAGACGCCGAAAAGGCATTCGACCGGGTTGAATGGACAATGCTATTTACGACCCTTCGGAAAATGGGCATGGGAAAGAACTTTATAAACATGATTCGAGCCAATTACAAATCCCCGAAGGCCAGGATTGCGGTTAATGGGGAATTATCCGAGCCCATCGAAATAGGAAGGGGAACGAAACAAGGCTGCCCTCTGTCACCCCTTCTGTACGCAATATTCCTAGAACCCCTCCTAGCAAAGATCAGAGCGGCCCCAGAAGTAAGGGGCATTGAAATGGGAGGACATATGCACAAGACAGCGGCGTATGCGGACGATATGCTGATGACCATGGCGGACCCGAGCACCACGCTCCCTCTCCTCATCCAGCATATAGACAATTATGGGAAGATTTCAGGGCTGAAAATAAATAAGCAGAAATCATCAGTAATGGCCCTGGCAGGAGACAAAGACGCAATATACAAGACGACTCAAGATCTACAACTACAAAAGGCTGAAGATGGTGTGAAATATCTGGGTGTAACGTTGACACCAAAGATCAAAAGTCTTTACAAAGGAAACTACCCCAAACTTCTAGAAGACGTAAAAGGCGATTTGAAGAGATGGAACCCGCTGTCGATATCATGGTGAGGCAGACTGACGGTCATTAAGATGACGATCCTACCTAGATTGCTATACCACTTCCAAGCCCTCCCCACCCGGATCCCTCAGGCATTTTTTAAAGCACTAACTAAAACAATATTAAAATACATATGGCAAAACAAGACACCGTGACTGTCGCAACAAGCGCTAACTGCACACAAATTAGATGGAGGTATGGCACTTCCCCACTTTAAAAAGTACTATGAGGTGGCACAGCTCTGGGTCATACAGGAATGGATCACGGACACCTCAGACAAATGGTGGGAGGCTCAGGATAGAGCAGTCGCAAGATCAAATCTGCGCCAGCTCCGGTGGAAGAAACCGGAACATAGACATCGAAACATTAAGCTAAGCAAAGTCATGAGCACAACAATGGAAGTGTGGAACAGAGCAACCAAGAAGGGAATCCTCAAGATAGATCCTGCACCGTTTATACCAATTATTGATAACCCAGACTTTCCAGGAATGGTAAAAGGATCATTCCAAAAATGGCGTGACGCAGACTGTACGAAAGTGGGATACATGCAAGAGGGACACCAGATCAGGTCCTTCAAGGACTGTCAGGAATTGCTGGGCCTCATGGACAGGAACATATTTCAGTATGAGCAGCTCCACCACTGGCTCACAACGCCAAGAATAACCGAGGCACTGACAAGGGACCTCACCCCCTTCGAGACATATATGATGACTCAAACGGGTGAAAGAAATGTGTCTCTTCTCTCTACAAGTTCTTATATGCCCAGGGAGAGAACATCACCTGGCAGTATATGAAAAAGTGGGAAAAAACATTAGAGAAGCAGATAACAAGGGATCAATGGTCTTACATGTGGCAAATAATACCGAAATGGACAAGGGCGATACAAACGAGGGAAGCTTGGACCAAAGTAATGATCCAATGGCACTATACACTGGAAAGAATCCACAAAATGTTCCCTACGACACAAGGGAAATGCTGGAGGGGGTGCGACTCCATGGGAACTTGGAGACACATATGGTGGGATTGTAAGGAACTGCAACAATATTGGGGAGACGTGAAAACTCAGATGCAGGCAATCTTCAAGGGGGCGGCTAACCTAGGGGAAGAAGTATGGATGTGCTGCATGTGGGCCCCCATGACAAATCCCTCACGAAGACACAAAAATGTAACTTTATGGGCTTCCTCATTGCTGCGTGGCTAGCCATAGCTCAAAAATGGAAACAAAAGTCCCCACCCACCACACAGGAGTGGCTTCACAGGATATGAACCTATGTAGCAATGGAGAGACTCACGTATAATATTCAAGGAGATAGACAGAAGTTCGCCACGGATTGGGGAGACGCCATAGACTATCTGCAAAGCGATTACATGTTGCAATGGTACCCCCACAATATCCGTATCCTAGACTTATTCGCAGGCTGAGAAACACGCAACAAAGGGACGCTGGGTCTAAGCAAAGATGACAAAACCGATGGGAGAGAGGGGGGGAGCGGAGGGGGGAGTTGGAAAGGACTATGTTGAGTCCTGATGTACATGTTTGAAGAAATGCAAATAAAAATATCTTAAAAAAAAAAAAAATGGGGGTGTTCTGATGACGCTGTCCATATTGTTCGTTGTCAAGTTGAAAGTGTTCTAAGAACTCTCGCGTTGTCCTGAAATGTTCGTAGGGGGTGTCCTGAAGACGCTGTCCGTATTGTTTGCTGGCAAGTTGAAAGTGTTCTAAGAACTGTCTCGGTGTCCTGAAATGTTTGCAGAGGGTGTCCTGAAGACGCTGTCCGTATTGTTCGATGGCAAGTTGAAAGTGTTCTAAGAAAACCCGGGGTATCTTGAAATGTTCGCAAATAAACAAAATGGGGGTGTTCTGAGGACGCTGTCCGTATTGTTCATTGTCAAGTTGAAAGTGTTCTAAGAACTCTCGCGTTGTCCTGAAATGTTCACACATAAACAAAATGGGGGTGTGTTCTAAGAACACACGCGTTGTCCTGAAGTGTTCTAAGAACTCTCGCGGTGTCCTGAAATGTTCGTAGGGGGTGTCCTGAAGACGCTGTCCGTATTGTTCGATGGCAAGTTGAAAGTGTTCTAATAACTGTCTCGGTGTCCTGAAATGTTCGTAAATAAACAAAATGGGGGTGTGTTCTAAGAACTCACGCGTTGTCCTGAAATGTTCGTAGGGGTTGTCCTGAAGACGCTGTCCGTATTGTTCGATGGCAAGTTGAAAGTGTTCTAAGAACTGTCTCGGTGTCCTGAAATGTTCGCAAATAAACAAAATGGGGGTGTTCTGAGGACGCTGTCCGTATTGTTCGTTGTCAAGTTGAAAGTGTTCTAAGAACTCTTGCGTTGTCCTGAAATGTTCGCACATAAACAAAATGGGGGTGTGTTCTAAGAACACACGCGTTGTCCGGAAATGTTCGTAGGGGGTGTCATGAGGACGCTGTCCGCATTGTTCGTTGTTGAGTTGAAAGTGTTCTAAGAACTCTCGTGGTGTCCTGAAATGTTCATAGGGGGTGTCCTGAAGACGCTGTCCGTATTTTTCGATGTCAAGTTGAAAGTATTCTAAGAACTTTCGCGTTGTCCTGAAATGTTCGTAGGGGGTGTTCTGAAGACGCTGTCCGTATTGTTCGCTGGCAAATTGAAAGTGTTCTAAGAACACTGGTAATGTCCGCGGACATTAAAAGTTTCCATAGGCCATAGTTGAAATGTTTTACTCTATGGGTGTGATATGCTGCGGTGGTTGTGGCCAGGGCATAGAGTGGCCATAGATTTGACCATCCACCCAACACTCTATGCCCTGGCCACAACCACCGCAGCAAATCACATTTATAGTTGCTTATAACTTTGGGTCAAAAACAAATTTATAAGGAACAAAGTTATAAGATACTATGGGTGTGATATGCTGTGATGGTTGTGGCCAGGGCATAGAGTGTATAATATACTTACTGTTTGGTTTAGTAACTGGAGTACATGTATTTCTTGTTAATTTCTGTGATAAAAGAAAATAGCATGTTAGTATTAGTATTTTGTAATGGCTTTTTACATTGTATAATCAACATTTTGTTTTTTTTACCCTCATATTTAGTAGATTACAAACCAGAGTACTGTGCAATTTGGTCAGTTTCTGTGTTCGTTGCTAAAATCATTGGGTCTGTGGGAGAAATAAAAATCCATGTTGGATTAAAAAAAAAACCTTGTTTGTCATGCTACAGTTTATTTGTTTGTTTGTTTTCAGTGTTCATTTGTTGTTTCTGGCTAATGCTTTATACATTGGGTTGTTGCATTTTTTTTGGAGCAGTAACATATTATTTATTTGTTTGGATATTATGACATTTTGTAGCAGTTAGATACCAGTAGGCGTATTGTAACTGTCTATTTTTTTATATATTTTAGTGGTATTGATTTATCTGTTTGGATATTGTTAAATTTTGGGACAGTTAGATACCAATTGGCATATTCTAACTGTCTATTTTTTTATATATTTTAGTTGTATTGATTTATCTGTTTGGATATTGTTAAATTTTGGGACAGTTAGATACCAATTGGCGTATTCTAATTGTCTATTTTTTGCTCTAATTTAGTGGTATTCATTTATGTGATTAATTGTTGTTGAATCTTGGGCAGTTAGATAGCTTTTGGAATATTCTAACAGTTTATATGTTTTACTACAAGTTTACTTGAGGTTTAAGTACAGTTTAGTTATCAAATGTTGGTTTTAAGAACATTAAATAAGCGTTTGTAAGATTTGCTGGTTATCTCTGTTTTGGAGTAATGGTACTATCATTACATTGAAACCATCAACATTTCTTTTTTATATATGCAGTGTAGTGCCCTGAATTGGTTGTGGCTCCTGCGTGCTAGAGTATACCTATTGTTGTGAAGGTTTTCTTACCAAGTGATATTTGACCATGTGTGAATCCAGTCAGCTTGCAGTTGTTTTTGGTACCATCTGCATTGTAACGTAGAAGCATTAGTATTACGTATTTACTATGTGTTTGTATTACTAACGTGGAGCGATTATCTCAATTACAGGTAGAACATAATCTACCATGGTTTGCATTTTGTACAAGTTGCTGAAATGGAATGGATTTACAATTAGGTATTGATATATATACGAAGCGTTCATTGGGGATTTCTTCTTGTGTCACATTGTTGCAGAGAGTGCATGTATGTTTCCACATGTATGAAATCTGGAAGATTTCACTTATAGGTATGTTTTTGTTTTCCAGTACTTGTAGTAAGTACATTAGACATTCTTGTGGATCTTCCTGTGAGTTTATAGTGAATTTCACCATTCCAGCACAGTAGTCCAATTGTTGTCTTATTCCAAAACACTATACGTGTTGTCAGGATTGTTTGCTGCATTTCTGTGAAGTACTAACATTTGCAAAAACAATGGGTCTGTACTGTGTAAGTAAATGTTGTCAACAATTGGTGGTAATTGAAATAGAATATTCATTGCTACATTTGTGTAGCAATTTACACCAACTATATTTGAGAGTTTAAATGGACCAGGTAGTTCTGTATCTAACTGCTTTTTTTGGAGTTTGTCTTTCTTCTTTGAAGAAGTACCTGGTTTACTTTCCCTAATTAATTCTTTTTTGCTTGTGGTACTTGATGAAGTATTACTTTCTTTTACTCTCTTTGGAGGATTTGCAGTGACATCCTGTTGCTTTTCTGTTTGATTTATTTTTCTTTTATAATGTTTTACTTTTTGTGGAACAGAATATGTGTTTAGATGGGGAGTGTATAGTGAGTGAAGTCTATTGTATTCTAAAATGGAATATCAGCGTTTATTTTACTTGCATCAAAGTTGATTAGAAATAGACCGTCAAGTGTACGTAAGCGTGATAGTGCTACGTAGCTCATGCCTTCTTTAAAGACTGTGTTACCAATATCTATCATTGCTTTGTCTAGGGTAAGACCTTGTGATTTATGAATCGTGACTGAGATTGCAAGAGTTAGAGAAAATTGTTCTCTGCGTACATACATGTCTTTGAAGAGAAGGAATCGAGCTGTTGAGCGTCCTATCCTTTTAACTTCTGAAAGTTTGTCAAAGAGTATATTGACAAACTGAATTTTGTTGTCACGTGGGTATGTTTGAAAGCCAACAACTGTACCCAGTGCTCCATTAACTAGTCCTTGGTCCATGTCAAGGTTACGTTTAAGCATTACTCTGCAATTTAAGGATAATTTTAATAACTTTTCTAAGCCTGCTGTGTTTGAGATTGATTTTTTTAAACTATTTAGTCTTGTTGTGGCTTGGTCACACATAGGTAGCGTCATACCATGTACATCTAGTTTGTCTGTGGCGCTAATTTCCATTATTGGTTGCATTTCTTTACTTAACATTATTTCATTGAATTTGAAACAGCTTGCAAGAGTTTGCATTAAGGCCATACAATTGACATTTTTGTGGGCTAATTGTTCCATAACATCTGTAGCACATGCATTATCGCCATAAATTGCATTAATTTGCCGGGTTTTCTGCTTCTTTGGAGAGTATACCAACTCTGATACTTTTTAAAATGTTGGCGTAAGTGAGATCTGCAGATTGCCGCATGTTTTCTGTTAATTCTCTGTATTGGAAATGTTGCCAAAGGTTGACATTTCCAATGCTGCCAACAGTTTTAAGCTAGAGTTTGTGTCCTAATGTTTTAAAAATAGGCTCACCTTTTACTGGTGTCAATTGAAGAAGATCTCCGAAAACAATAATGTGTTTTCCTGCAAAGAGCTCTTCATAGTTTGTTTTCAGTACTTCTTGTAATCTGAGGTGAATCAAAGCCAACATTAGGTTGGAGACCATGCTCACTTCATCTATTAGTAGCATTTTCATTTGTTTCAATACTCTCCGTAGTTCCATTGCAGCTTCTGCAGAAAGTTTGTAATAGTCTAATTTGTTCTGGTGTTCTACTGGCAATAGTAGTAATCGGTGTAAAGTGACACCACCTATGTTGTAGGCAGCTAAACCTGTGGAGGCAGTGACAACAGCTGACAGTTTGTTGTTTGTCAATTGTTGAAGGAATTTACTGATGATTTTGATTAGGAATGTTTTGCCAGAACTAGCTTCACCACTGACGTACCGTAGTATAGGTTTATAATGATGGCAGGAACATTCTTTATTTTCATGTTGTACACCATGTGCAATTTGTTTTGTTACTTCTTCAAAAATGCTACGTTGTTCGTTGTTTAGTTTTGCTTGTAGTATAGTTAAGTCTTCTTTATCTTCATACTGACACATGGTGTTTTCTGCTTCTATCATAGCTAATTCTGCCTCATTTATTATTAGTGGTTCTCCCAGTGGTTCTTGGCTTCCTGTTACAAAAGGTTGACTACTGTCAGGAGTGTCTTTATCTAGTTGGCCTGGAGTTCTTCTTCGTGTTGCTGTTCATTGTGCAACATTGTTTTTTATTGTGTAAAGTTTACATCAGTTATAGTGCTTTCATTTGCTTTGAAAGCATCTTCATATGAGTCATAGTTTTCTAGTATTTCTTCTTCTTTTCTCCATGGTTTAAAGAGTTGTAGCAGGGACATGTAATATATTTCTTTATGTTGAGGAGTCTTCAATGACAATTTGATATGATTAATAAAATTTGGTTTAGTGAGTTTAACTAAGCTGCCTTCACAGATTGTCACTCTGTATTTACCTTTTTTTATCAGGTTTTATTTTATTTTTGTATCTGTAGTTGTGGGCTATGTGGTATAGACACATGGTTTCCAAAGTATTACTTCTGTTTGGGTAGTATGTGCTCAATAAATTGTTTTTTAAAATGTCTTGGCTGTTGGGATCATGTTTGGCTATTGTTTCTATATCTATATTTTTAGAACTCTTTTTTTAGATTTAGCTGGACCAAGACTTAGCCATACTATATTTTCAGGTTTACCATACAATGCAGTACCAGTTAAACGAACAGCTGCTGATCCACATTCTCTGTGGGAGAGCATTTTTATGCCCAAGCTGTATAATTTCTGAGACACTGTTTTATCTGATGACAGGTCATTCCAGAGGTCTTGGAGCTCTGTCTTTTCTACTTTGGTTAAGTATGCTGTGACATATCGTGCAACTGCAGTAGAACTATCTGCAATGTACTGCACATCTATGTTTGCATTCCATAAGTGCGCAATGATTGCATTATAATCATTGATATATTTTTCTTCTTCTTTTCTTTTTATGTAATATGTATTTTTAGGTGACTTACCTTTAACACTATGTCTAACTGAAGACATGAGGTTTTTCACTTGACCTGTATTTGTAACTGGTCTAGGGAAACCAAATCGGCATTTGGTGTAGTATTTCCCTTTGTTTTTGTATTTGCGACGACAATATTTGCCACATTTATGTCTTTGAAATTGTAACATTTGTGCATGAAGATCACTATTTGTGGATTCTGATGGAATTTCACAAGTGACATATTTTTCAATAAACTGTAAAACAGTGGCATCACTGTCTTGACCAAATTTAGGAGCATCTTTAATCCATAAAAGCATGTGGTTTTCTGGTACTCCTCTGGCTTGGTATTCTTTTCTCCAAAAGAAGTGTTGCACTTCTCCAAGGGGAGGAACAGTTTTATTACAAATAAAATGTAGCATAGCAATGAAGTGATGGTGAAAATATCTTGAAACATTAACAGGATCCAAAGTACAAAGTTCTCCTGGTGTTAGTATATCTATGTTTGTTTTGTTTTTATTTGATATGCGTAGGAAATCATGTAAATCTTCCCATGCATATTCTGCACAACTTAATGTAACATACCAAGTGGGTGGGCCAAGGTTTCTGATCATACAACGTACATCTCCATGAGGTCGAAACCAGTACTCTTTAGTACCACACATATTTGCTAATAGATTTGTAATATTTGATTGAAAAACCTCATCCTTTTGTTGCACTTTTTGTAATAATTTTGTGGCTATCATATTTTGAAAGTGGGATCCTGATTTTAATATGTGTGCAACTCCGTAACACAAAGTTGCTAGTTCACTTTCAAAGAGTAGGTGGAATATGTATTCCACATTTTTGGGGTCTTTACGACCCAGGCGGTAAGTACACCAACTTTACCACCATGGTGTAAACTACCTTTACACCATGGTGGATGGCGGATTTACCGCCCCATTCCAAGGTGAGTGGGGCGGTAAATCCCCATTTCCCATTTACCCTTCCCCATTCCCATTTTTGCGCCATAGGGCATAATGGGAGTGAGAAGGCACTAATTACGGCACTGTAAATTACGGTGCCGTAATTAGCACCAAGGCGGTTTAGCGCCATGGATTTTAACGCCTGCTAAAAGCAGCCGTTAAAATTGGAATCAGGCGTTAAGGGTTAACGACGGCGTTAACCCTCAACGCCTGAGTTGTAATGAGGCCCTTTGTCTAAATCTGGGATCTTCAGAATACATCCGTAATGAGCGGTATTCTGAAGCTGATATTTGAATAGGTCTATCATCATATCTTCCTCCTTTGGCAGTAGGAAAGAGTAGAGGAAAAGCACGTGCTTCTATACTTTTTTCCCATATGCTGATTGGTGATCCTTTTGTTTGACGCATTTGGTACGTTTCCAGTGCATCTTCTATGGTGTCATTAGAGTGCAAAGGATGAATTGTATAATGCTCTAAAGTATTTGATATTGTAGCAGGATCTAGTAGCTCAAATTGACCAGCTTCTTGTGTTTCTTGAATTATTTCAGTTGTATCTTTCAAGTTTTCTTCAATATTAATTTCTTTGTAATATTCATTATTCTCTTTAAGATATTGTAAGGCTTGTCTAACTTTATGTAAATCTACCAGCTGTTGCCATATTTTTTTGTCTTTTGTAGGTACTCCATTTACTAAGATAATTAAAGATTGCTGCATTGGACATTGCACTCCTAGAGTATGCACATTTTCTTTTAGATCTAATGGTAAATAAACTACTTTTCCACGAATGCCTTTTACCAATTCAGAGGGAGGTAATTTTACTGTTTTTGGTAGAAGGCGTATTATTGCTTGAAATTGGTGTACTGTTTGAATTATGATGCTCTCATATAAATTAAGTTGTTGTAGGGATTTTGATACTGGGTATAATTCCAAATTATTTGTGATAGCATGTGAAGGAGTTTGGTTGTTGTCAAGTTTTGTAGTGCAGTAACTGCAAAGTATTAAGGGGTCACTTATTTCGTATTTGTTTTCTGCTACAAGGTAGAGAGCTAATTCAAACCATTTAGGGGCCGATTCATGGAACAAACGTGCACCGAAAATCCCAGCGCAAGCAGGCGCAAGGTGGCGCAAGCGTGAGAAATCAAGCGCACACGCACGCCTGCGATTCAAGGAAGGCGCTGCGCTTGTTTCCCGCTGGTCGTGCGCCAAATCCATGCATGCCGCACACGGGCACACACGTCATCAAACAGCGTGCGCTACGCGCACAGCAAAAGCGCACATAGCACGGCGCACACAACAAAAGTGGGCGTAACAGTGAGCGTAACACGCGGAATGGGGAACAACGCGTGAAAAAGAAGGCGTTACTGGGGAAGTACTGCAGGGAACTATACGAAACGCCCACACGCACGCGAACAAACCGTATTCATGGATTCGAATACGGGAAACCCGCGCACGGCAAAAGACGCGCACAGGCGTCAACGTGTCCGCCACACGAAGGCAGGCAGAAGCGTCCCTGCGCACAGTATAAAAGTGCGCGCAAACAACAAACACGTATATACAGCTACGATGAATGCCCCATTTGTCACAGCACTGATCGTGGGACACCACAGGAGGAGGAGAATAGCCAGGGCACGCATTTTCTCACCACGGACAAGCCTTTTTGGGATGCCTGACGACCAGGTCTACGGCAGGTATAGGTTTCCACCCCATATCATCCTAGACCTGGTCAGGGAGTGGGAAGATGACCTTACATCCCCCACCCTTTGCTCCCAAGCATTGAGCCCCTTGGAGAAGGTGCTCAATGTCCTGCATTTTTTGGCCACTGGGTCATTTCAGCGGACTACTGCCATAGTGGGGGGGGTCTCACAGGCCACGCAGTCATGCTGCCTACACCAGGTCTTGGCAATCATGACAGCGCGCCCCTCAGTCCGCAGGCACATATACATGCCTAGAACACCCGCAGAAAGGCAGGCCGTTGTCCTGGATTTTTACAGGGTGGCACACTTCCCCAAAGTGCTCGGTGCCATAGATTGCACCCATGTGGCCCTACGTCCACCTAGGGCCACTGAGCACATCTACCGAAACTGCAAGCACTGGCATTCCATCAATGTACAGGTGGTATGCGATGCAAAGGGAATCATCACCTCTGTCTATGCAAACTACCCGGGCTCCACCCATGACAGTTTCATATACAGAATGTCCGCCCTGAGCCGGGCCCTGGAAGCTGGGCAGCATGGCGACACATGGCTCCTAGGTGAGTACAAATGCCCTTGCACATGCATGCATGTCACACACACACACAAATACACAAATCAATAATCACAACCATTTTCACCTCCCCAGGGGACAGTGCCTACCCTCTGAGCAAGCACATGATGACGCCAATCCGGAACCCCACCACACCACCCCAGGTAAGATACAACACGGCCCATATTGCAACCAGGGCCATAGTGGAGTGCACATTCGGAGTGCTCAAGTCACGCTTCCGCTCCCTTGACCGCTCTGGCAGGCAGCTACTCTATGCACCCCCAGTAGTGTGCAGGATCATTGTGGCAGCATGTGTCCTGCACAATGTTGCAACACGGCAGGGCGTACCGGTGGACATGGTGGTGCCCCCACTTCCCCAACCACAGGCACAGCCGCTGCCCATGGGAGGGGATAGGGCATGTGGCGAGGAAGGCCGGACCCAGCTTGTGGCCACATTGTTCACCTAAACTCCCACCCCTGCGGAGTGCACACAGGCCTGGCACATACCAGGTGACAATCGATGATGACAAAGAGACAGTCAACTGTCACAACCTTACCACCCTGAGATTGTTGCGATGGAAGTGCCACATTGTGTGCATCCCTAGCTACCTAAACACAAGCTATCCTGTGTGACCAAAAGGCACACATATGATATATGATATGATATGATATGGCATTTGTAACGCGCCTATACACAAGTGTTTCAAGGCGCGACGAGGCAGGGAGGGGGGAACAAGGGAAGACAGACAACGATCCTACTAGGCCAGGTGTCATTTAGATCGCGCAAGTGCAGGGGTAGGGGGAAGGGAAAAGTGCAAGGGGAAGGGGAGGGGAGGAGTGCAGTACAGGGTAAGTAGAATCAAAATAAATAAATAGGCCAGCTGGTGGCAAGTGCAAAGGTAAGTGCAGACAAGTGCTGGGAAGGGGGGGCTGTAGGGATACAGAGACAGTCCGCAGTGCAGGGGTTGCCAGGGAGGCAGTGCAAGTGGAGAGTGGCTGGGCCAGGGACCGAGGTCGGTGAGAGTGGCCCAGTTGCAGATTCAGTGCAGTTTCAGTGAAGAAATTAGCAAGGGAGAGGGAGAGAGAAAGCAGAAGCAAAGAGGACGGTTTTGAGGTGCTTCCGGAACCGGAGATGGTTCTCCTCAAGTTTCAGGGAGGCAGGAAGGCTGTTCCAGAGGGAGGCCCCTGCCGCGGAGAGAGATCTACCCCCAGCACATTGCTTCGAGAAGCGGCTGACCCTGACATGCAAGGTGTGAATCACACACACCTGCAAATCAGGCCATGACCATCACTGTTATGTCACTCAAACCCTCCCAAACCACAACATGACATGGCAAGCAATAGCTGTCATGAGCACTGTTTCCAAGGAGTCAGGACAAGCCCAACATCCCCGGAAGCAGGCTCACAACCCCCGCCCCTGTTCCCAACCGACCCCTATCGGGGCCCTCTGGACCATGTCCTGGCACCGTTGGCGCCAGGCTCATAAGAATCACCAGTCCCGGCAACTGAGGTGCCGGGCTCATACTTTGGGTAAAGGTGCTTGGGTGGACTTACCTGTAGCAGACCATGCTGCATACTCACCTTCATAAGTTCAGGCAAAATGAAGACCCAGCCCTCTGCTTTGTGGGACTATTTTTCCGAATCCGGAACTACTTTCTTACCTGGGTGGGGCTGGCATCACTCCTTGACTCTGGAACACAGGAACTCTTTTTCTCTTGGGCGAGGCTGAGGAGGAAGACATCTAATCACCTCAACACTATTTAAACCACGCCCGATTGGAAGAATGTGCTTCGCGTTATTCTGCATCTGCAGCAGGACGCTCACCGAGTCAGCTCCAGTCTTCTAGTGATTTCTTCTGCTCCAGCCTGTGAAAACAAGTCAGATCTTCACTTACCATCCAGGGATCCAGTCTCCGGCTGCACCTGTCAGCAAAGGAACATCAGGTTAGCAAAAGGCAACGCTTTAGCAGCCGCGCTTACTTACCTGAATCCACGGGATCTTCCGAATCCCGCGGCCTCTACCTGCAAGACAAAGAACTCCGGTCAACGCTTTAGCAGCCGCGCTTACTTACCTGAACCCACGGCATCTTCCGAATCCCACGGCCTCTGCCTGCAAGACAAAGAACTCCGGTTAGTGCAAAAGGGGGAATTGGATGCAATTATATTTTCACTCACCGGAGCTGTGCGCTCCTCGCCATCTCTTCTTCAGCTGCATCTCCGCACCTGCAAATCAAGAAAAGACATTAAGAGGTGCTAATAAACCTGTCAGCAAGCACATTACTTACTTGCTCCTCCACGTGCACGGACCTTCATACTTACGTGCTTCCGTATGCTCAGCATATAGCATTTCGGCACCTAAGAAACAAAGGCAAAGACTTCAAAAGGTGCTCTCGAACTTTACAAACCATCCAGCATCCGCTCGTGCAGAAAAAGACGGCATCGCTTCTTCAACAGCTTTAAACCTCTGAGGCTACAAGAGACTTAAAGCAGTCCCAGTGAAGTAACTGGAACCCAGCGCCCCTGCATCAGTCGCAGGATGGAGAGCCCAGCATTAACATACCTAAGGTGAGAGCTCATTCAGACTTTGGGCCTCAGGAAATAAAACGAATAAGGAGGAGAAGCCCAACCAACAACCAGCCATTAATCCCTTTTTCTTCTGCCTGCAGACACCTTACTCTACAAGTCAGACATTCCATAAGAGGAGGTCCGGTCCAGAGAACCATCCGAGTCCTGCGCTTCTCAATTGAAGACACGGTAACTGTCCAGCCAGGATCTGCGCCTCCGTGGGAACCAGGTGAGTGTTACAATAGCCATACACCAACACAGTACCAATAAGGTACACATTGCCATTTGAAAAATGTAAATTGGCATCAGACAATGATGCCTGACATGGAATCAGATGAAATGACTGACCAACAACCTCCCACCCAAAATAAATCATTCCCAAATGCATTACAAAAGTTGTAGCCGTAACATAACAATGAATGCCTGTCTACATGCACATTGTGCATTGCAAAATCAACACTGCAGCTTCTGTGTGCTGTGTCCAACTCCTGCAACACACTGCTCAGCGCACAGCACAGTGAACAGCCATTGTGTGTGATGCACACCCTGAGCATCACATCTAAGCGACAAACCACATCAAAAGCAAATTAGGCATGTATAGGATCCATAATTGGTCACAGAACATGTGCTGCAGGGACACAGTGGGCAGCAGAAGGCAAACAGAGTGTACACGTGGATATCGAAGGGTGGTTGTACATGTAGTGCATCATAGTGCGAGTGTGTGGGTCAGTAAGGACATGCACTCAACATATGCATGTGCAATCAAGTGACCATCAGTGTCTTCTACACATCACTTGTGAACATTCACCATGTGTACACCCCAGCATGTCAAACCATAACTATCCCCTCACACCTGAAAGGTAAACACAACACATGAACAGGCATTGATCAGCAGAACACATCATGTACATAGGATACCACAATTACAATGTCAGGGTTCCCATCACACTGCAGGGCAAGGCAACTATCAACAACAAAACACCCCCCCTCCCTCACAAATGACCATGACTCACTGAACAACTGCACCTGGGTCATGGAGCCTTCAACCCTCAATTTCACCTGGCCACAGGATCACCCTTCCCCTTTGTCACCATCTCCCACCTTGTGTGTAAAAAGTTGCTTGCACCCTCAGAGTCCACCTTCATTTGCAAAAACACAAAATCCAAGGCAGAAAAACGAACCAGAACAGCCTCCAGTAGATGAGTTGAAGTAGCAGTACCTCACAAAGGCCAAGTACTACCACAATTCTGTAACAACCAAGGTAGCACGGTAAAACAATGTCACAACAGGATGTGAACCATGTGTGGTACATAACATAGAATGATGCACCACGAACGGATGTGTACTGTCACAGCTCCCGTGTACAGGCGCAGGAGTGGCACAAACCAACCACCCCCACCGTGGCCAGGGTGCCTGCAAGGTCAAACTCACACAGGCCTCTGAGACCCTGGTGGGGAAGGAGGGTCAGGGATATGCAGTCGGGACAGGCATTGGCATACTGGATAACTGGAATGAGGGGCAGGAGAGGGGAGTAGGAATGACACGTGAAAGTAGGGAATGCACTAAAATGTAGTACTTGCATTAACACATACACAATCATAACAAACTTGTACATCATTGTCAGGGCCTTCCGGAGTCCAGGCGCAGGAGTGGCACGAACCAACCACCCCCTTAGGGTTTTGGCGCCTGCAAGCTTGAGGTTTACACAGGCATCCGCAACCCCAGCGGGGAAAGAGAGTTAGGGAACATTAGTTGGATAGGTACGGGAAGCAGGAACACAGAGTAGAGGGTACAGGGTTTAGAATTGGATAGGACTCGGGGTGATTACGGAAAAAACACATACCAAATTGAATTACACATTCATCCATGCATTAGTGCACTCCCCAGCAAGCCTATGCAGAGCAGTTTGAAAGAAAAACAACAAGACACTTAGCTCTGGTTTTGAGTGCTGGCCTCCTGCCTGTGCACTCTCAGGTCTGGTTACAGGAGCACTTCAATGCTGCAAAGAGAGCCACAGTTAATAATCTGTGCGTGCCCATAACATACAAACACACCACCAAATATGCCCCATAGCAACAAACTTCTCTACAAACAGACAATCTGGTGTGGATGCTTCGTACCCATACGTAACATTACCCCTGTGATGGTTCATACACAGTCAATGCAGTAAGTCAGGCGCCGGTGGGTGCGTGGCAAATGGAACACCAATGTGTCACGATTCACACAACATGCAATGTTCCCTGGGTAAGCAGACAGACGCATATAGCAAGGTATGACTTCAGAAAAAGTTGTGTTCCACCATGACCGAAACAAAGTAGGCAGTGCATGTTTCAAAATATACATGGAAATGAAATGCACAGCACCCGAGTCTGTCCCTTGTTGTATGTCCCTGTGAGCTGCTCCTTTTCATGTCTCGGAAGGCTACATGGGTGATACAAGTGTCTCAATGGCCCATGGTGGACCGGAGGGTATGTGCCACTGCCCCTGCAGGTGCCCCAGACAACCTTACAATCAACTAGCCATCAGTCCACCAACACATCTGAGCTGTATTGTGCGCTTCAACACCAATATTAGTCCAAGCTCACCGTCAGTGCTGCTACTAAGCATGCATGTGCAACTGGCCTGGTGGAAGCTTTGCTGTGTTGTGGCCCCCCTGTGCTGCTCACCTTGCCTGGAGTCCCTTGAAACACGTCAGCAGTTCTAGGATGTATGTCTGCAATCCCTGTGCCTCTGCTTGCGCACACATGTGCATGTGGGCACCACCAAACGTGTCCAGAATCCAGACGTCCAATGGGCCATGTCTGCTGGCAAAGGTGGTCTGGAGGCTCATCCCCCTGCAGAAAGGGCATGAAACACATGATTAATGCTTTAGAGTCATCTGTGTGTGTCCCTTCAGGCATCTCATTACTGGACCATGTCAGAGACGTGCATCAGAAATCACACCTCAGTCCGTCTTTCACATCCAAAGTGTGGAACACACTATCTACAGCATGAATTGCAACAAGCACGTGTACAGTAAAGATAAGAAACATACTACACAATGCATAGCAATGAATGTACACATTAATCATGAAACACCCCATCTAGCAAAAGCAGAACAGTGGTCAATAACACTGCAATCATCCCCACTAGCGGTGTTAACACAAGTTACACAGCACCAGACATGCCACAGATATGACAGTCCAAAGCCCTTGTGTAATAGGCTGTACACCGAACCATCCTTGCGAGCCCATGGATAAGGGAAGCAGGAGTGGCATATGTGAGTCAAGGACCCCAAGCAGCAAACACATACACAAGACAAGCCTGAAGGGCCCAGCTGGAACAGACAGTGGATGCTTTCAAAAGCCACAAAGCACTGCACCGTCACATGAAAGCACAATAGGCAAGCAATTTTAAACTATATTAACTAATTACACTAACTATGAAAAACCTACATTACCTAATTAAACTAACTATCAAACAGAAACTTAACTAATTAAACTAAAAGAAAAATCAAAAATGGCCACATACGACCCGGTGGGGGGGAGGCACCCAGGAGGGGGGAGGTACAGGGTGCTGCTCAACACCCACATGCGATGATGCTGAGCCAAAAAAAATCCTCCATAGGCTCAACGCCTGCACAGCCCGACCTATGTGGGAGATAGATTGTCGTCCGAGTCTGGCTCATCCTGGAAAGGAGGACGTGGCACAGTAGCCTGGCCACGCCTAGCCACAGCTTGCCCCTCGACGGCAGCAAGTCTGCCGGACGGGTGAGCCTGGTTCTGTGTGGCGATGTGACGTAGGTCTGCATGCAGAACCTCACGTGATACACGTGCTTCCTCTTGCAAGGTAGCACGTGTAACATGGAGTTCCTCCTGCAAAGCCTGGCTGGACAACCGCTGCACCTCCCGGCAAGCCTGTAGCTCAGCCGAGATGGTACACTCAAGCTGTGCAAACCTCTCCTCTGCCCGCTGCCTCTGGGACATCAGAAGGACACCCAGAGTGGATTTGAGGGAAGCATACTCCTCCCTCAGGGCCTCCATGTGCGCCTCTGCGTGAGCAGCAATTGCTTTACGCAGAGACGACATTTCAGCCTGGCGTGCCCTCTCTGAGGCCACCATACCCAGCCTGAGCGAGCGGGCCGTGGACCGTGCCGCCTGCTGCTGGAGAAGCACCTGCCTAGCAGGGGGGAGCACAGATCGGGCCACACGCTCCATGCTCTCAGCGATGTTCTTCATTGCTGCCCCCTGCCGTTCAGAATTGTCAGTCATGTCTTGCTCCCACTCAGTATACTGCGGTTGCGTGCGGCGACCGCATTGCTGGGCTTGACCCCTGCGGGACCCAAGGACCGGGTGTCCTCGCTGTGTTGGCAGCGGCTGCACGACTACATGCCCCCGTCGACGTGATGTCCCAGGCACATCAGTGACTGGTGTGGAGGGTTACCCTGCGTCCCGATCCACCACGGGCGGAGGTACCAAAACTGTCTGACCCCTCAGTGCAGGTGTCGCGGACAGAGGAGTGTCCACATCAGAATCACTCAACCCTGACACATGGACTTGATGCTCATCCAACTCGACATGGACGTCAGAGTCGTCATCAGGGCTGGACTCATAGGCAGCCAGAGACAAGATGGACTGTAGCACTTGGGGGGTTTTCGTGGCCTACCACCCCATGACCCCCACTTGTGCCGGGTTGATGTAGTGGTAACAACCCTGTGTCTGGCATAACAACACCATCCTCCGGCTCCATTGCGTCATCATCTGAAAAATATAGAGAAAAAAGTCACTACACATGTCAGAAGCACACAACACACACACACACCGACAACACACACATCAGGCAGACTTGTGACACACAAAATATAACCTGGCATGCATGCTGGGTCAACTTTGAATTGCTTCTGTGATCAGACCTGTTGAAAGGTGGTAGTTTGCATAGAAGTGGGTCTATGCAGTGCAGCACATGTGTATGTCACTCACTACCTACATGTACAAGGACTTCATGGTGTGTGTCAGGAAATGTGAAGGCAGTGCAAGGTCAGCTTCAGGCATCATGTGCAATGTGCATTCAATGGGTAGCATATCTACAAGCAAAGCACCCCTCCACCCAAGTGCAAAAGCACGGATGCCTAGCATGGTATCAAAAGGCTGACCATAGACCTGTGTATTGACAGGCAGTGTTGACTGGCATCAACAGCTTAATGTGATTCAAGTGACAACACTGCAAATGATGATGGGACAGTAAGCAGGACATATGATGAAACCTCTGGAAGCCGCCCACGTGTGAAGAAGACACTATAACAGTCGGACAGAGTCATTGGCCATTAAACAGGCTGAGGCCTGTGACCCACACAGATTGTCACACCCTAAACATGTGTGCAACGCAGTACTGAGCCACAGTTGACATGGGAAGGATGATGAGATGCCATGCAATGTATGTCACCCAGGACTTGTATTACAGTGATCATCCAGTCAAGGACACATAGGGGCATGCGTGCAATGCACATGGAGCATGAATGGGCACTCATGTCCCTGCGGGGCATCTGACCTCTGCACAGTACAAGTGAGATACCCTGCATCAAGTACTAAGGCTGTACCACACATCATATGTCTGGCAGATTGTCCGCTGGAAGTTAGCATGTACACAGGACGCATGGACAGGAAAGTACCCAATGGCAAGATTAAAGCAGACCAGTGCAAAGGTGGAACTGGGGTGCAGAGTGGCGGAGGAGGGGCAAGGGAGCATGCCTACATGGAGTACCCGCATGCAGGCAGAGGACACATGCACGTCAGTCATGCTATGACATTGTACCTGGGCTGAGAGGAAGGTCACCCCACGCTACATGCAAAAGGGCCAGTGAGCTGGAACATGGACCGGAGGGGTATACTGGTAACCAGCATGTGAGTAGGGTGCAATAGTGGTGATGCAGACACTCCCCGTCTGCTCCACATGTCCACCATCCAGCACAGCAGACATGCATCACGGACGCATTGCATCACTTGCACATCAGAACCATGTACATGTCACATGTAGTGGCAATCATGCACAACACATCCCACAAGTAAAACACACACGTCCTCAACAAACACGCATCAACACTCACTGGACTGGGCATCAAAGTCCAGCATCTCTCCCACTCCTTCGACCGATTCAGATGGTATGAACTCTGCAACGAGTGACTCATGCGGAGTGAGCTCTTCCTCCTCTGGTGCAGGCCCACTGCCAGCCACAAGAGTCAAGTTGTAATTTGAGGCACGCTTAGCCTTAGCGCTGCGTTTGAGGTCATTCCAATGCTTTTTGCACTCTTGCGCCGTGCGCACCTCATGGCCGAATGAACTGACATGTTCGGCAACTTGCTTCCAGTGGGTGTCACGGTGGGCAGCCGTAGTCTGACTATTGGCACCCACTACCATGTCACTGCTGTGGACCCGCACGTAGTCCACGAGGACGTCCAGATCCTGCTTGCAGAAAGGCTTCTTCCTCGACGTGCAGGAGGTCGTGGCTGTGTGTGGGGTCCCAGCCTGTGCTGCAGGTGCAACCTTCCTCCTCTTGGACTGTGGCGCAGACCCTGGCTGGCTAATGCCGCCCTGACCAGTATGGCCAGTGGGTTCGGTGGATTGAGCCAACGGAGTGGCTGATGGAGGGACGACCAAAGGCCTGCCTTGTGTCAGTGGCAGCTGGGTGCCCTCTAATGGACCCTGCGCAGCAACATCCGCTGTGGCAGGGTCATTGACCGCAACAGTCCTGGTTGGGAGACTCACAACCGGGGTGTTGTTGGGTGCATCTGCCCCTGCACTTGCCAACATCCGGCTGTTTGGGGCAGCAGATGACATAACTGCCCCAGGGACACGTGTCTTGGTCAGAGCAGCCCTGTTTGCCCCTACGGTTTCCCTCCTGGCCTGTTGGAAATCTTCCAAGGGCTCCTCAAGTGCCAACACAGCCTGCGCTTGCAGACCCTGAGCCTGGGTGGCGGTGTCCACAGCTGCACCTGCAGCTACCACTACCCTTGGGCCCGTGGCAGTCGATGGAACGGACTGCCGGGTCCCACGGGCGCCAGTGCCAGATGCAGAAGCTGCATCTCCCGGAACCACAGGGGGTGGTGGCATGACTGCACCGACACATGGCACAACATTGTGCTCAAGTGGCGCACCACTGCCTCTTCCCCCTCTGTGGCCGCCCTGGACACCCTGGAGTCCCCCTACTCCCTGGTCACCACGGCCACGTCCCCGACCACGCCCGCCACGAGGAGTACGCCAAGCTGAGGCGCCCCTCACCTTTGGTGGCCTCCCAACCATGGCACAGATGTAGTAGTGCCAATGGGAGGTGTACACCACAATTGATCTGGGAAATTGGGGTGAAGGGGGTGGGAAGCAAGATGTTAACAGCCCCCCTGCACCTGCAAGGCTGTATGTGACCCCGGTGATGTAGTGACGGGTCACGCAACGCTCAGGCACCCCAAAACTTCAGTAAAACCATGCACGCAACCCTGCAGCCTACGTGCATGGAATCAACCTCCCGCAGTACGCGATGGCACCCAGTAACACGAATAACGCGTATGCGTGGGACACGCAGGCTACTATAACCTCGAAAATGGGTGCAATACACAGGGGCACCCGCAGAGGGAAAAATAGAGTGTGCGACTCACCGTCTGACTAGCGCGATGCAGAAAAACATGCGTAGCCAATACCCCCGCCAAAAGAAGAGATACGTCCTTGATAGCTGTGAAGTTGTGATGGCGCGCGAAACAACAGGAAGCAGCAACACACGTCGGTCTCCACGAAAGTCACGTACAGCGAACTGCTGCCCCCGCTCACCTTTAACCCGTGCTGAGGGAAATGCCCGCGTGCGTCACGTCACTTATGCGCATAGGCCCTTTCCTCGGATTACACGCATTCACACGCGGACGTGCAGTTTTTTCACGCGCGCTGAACCACTATGCTAACGTCACAAGGGAAATGCCCACGCACACCCGCGCGTGCCACGTCATAGAGGCGCTTACGCTTGAAGGGCCTTTGGTCCAATGAAAGTGCGTACGAGTGCTGACGCGCTTACGCGCTAGGGTCCTTTCCCCGAATTACACGCTGATGTGCACATTTTTCACGTGCCAAATCACTCCGTATCAAGCTGGCCATGCGAAAACACATGGAAGACCACGCTCCTGCCCAAAAGGCCGAATCACTGCCCCGCAGAGCCCCGAGCACACTCCCACCTGCCATCTGCTGCTGCCTGACTGCCTGCTGCCCACGAGCCCTGCTATTTGCTGCCTGCACATCAGCCAGGGGTGCAGTTGCTGTGTCCACCCCTGCTGGAACAGAAGACTCCCGACTGGGATTCCATCGCTCCGCCGCCCAGCCCCAGGACCCTGTTGCCCACCCACTCCTGCCTCTGGGGTTGCCATGTCGGGAACATCTCCATCTAGCACCACTGGCAACCCCCAGCCAGAGAGGCAGAGGGCCACCAGCTTCACTGCCACCGAAGTTGGTGTCCTGGTGGAGCATGTCCTGGGGCATTATGATGCCCTCTTCAGAACAAAGAAGGATGGACCAGGATCTGGACGGACATCGTGATTGCCATCAACGCGGAGGGGGTGGCAGTCCGCGAATTCCATCATGTCATGAAGCGCTCGGAGGACTTCAGGTCCAGGACCCTCAACAAGGCCCGGCACCTCACGGAGGGGGGCCGGGTCAGCCTGAGCAACATCCAGATGAGGGTCCTGGAATGCGTACGCCCAGCGCTCCACGCCCAGATCCTTCGGAGGCAGACCCGTCTCGAGTTGAGCGGTAAGTGGCCAAGCATTGCTGTGTGAGACAGGGCATGTTGCAGTGTGCTGGTAGTCTGATACTTGCCTGTATGTGTGACATAGGCCATGTATGGATATGTGTGTGTGCAGGGACATCATGGTCATGCATGTGGGACCAGTTATGTGTGAAGCACATGGTAGGTGCATGTGTTTTCATGCAACATGGGGACCTCTATGCAGAATGCACACCTGAAAACATGCCAGTCTCTGTTCCTGGACATGGAGGGGGGATGAGGAATGGGTGCTGATGTCATATACATGTATGGTGCACATGTGTGTGTGTGTGTGTGTGTGTGCGCCAGAGAAGTGTGTGTTTCACTTTGAAACGCCATGGATACATGTGACTTTGAAGGCAACATCTTGGTTTACAGGGGCACTTGTACATGGGTGTTGATGTTGATTGCAGGCGCCGGGAGTGTTTCTGCATGTGTGTTGCATGCATTGACCCATGTGTCGTGGAAGGTCAGGATGGAAGTGACATTTGACAGTGCCACTCATGTGTTATTGCTTCCTGTCTAGGGTATTTTGTGCTGTACCCTGATGCTTGTGTTTTATGTCTCCCTCTACGCAGCGTCAAGTGAAGAAGAGGGCGGAGACGGCGCTGTGGAGCCAAGCGGCGGGGATGCCTCCACCGGGCGGCAACGCATGGCCCAGCCACCCTCCCAGGAATTACCATCATCCGGGAGAGAGGGGGCTGGGGCTGCGTCTGCCACAACGGCTGTGGCGGAAGGGCCGGGTGAGCCCCCACAGGGGCTTTCAATGGCGGAAGACGGTGTGGAGACATCCAGGTTGGTGGTCTCCACAGAGGAGGAGGAGCCCGCTACTCAGCGCACATCGGGCCTGGTGGGGGTAGTACCACTGGTGCAAGTGGTGCAGGCCAGGGTCAGGAGGCAGCACAGGTCACCGCGGAGGGCCCTGTGCATGTTGCTGTCCTTGACCCTGTGACTGCACCATCATGCACCAGCAGGGAGGCCCTGTCCCAGGCCCGTCCGCAGGTAGGGGAGAGTGCCATATCACCTGCCTCTCCACTACCTGCGGACGAGGGGTCACGCGACCGTATGGGATCCGTCCTGGTGGGTGTCGCGTTGCGCACGTGTGTCATTCGTGATGACGTACGTTCTTCCTGGGATGAGAACGCACGCCATCACGAAGAGCAGCGTTGTGACGTGGCACTGCTGGGAGGGGCCGTGGTTGGGGGGTTCCTACATGTGACGCGCTCTCTGGCGGACCTCTCCTCCTCTGTGGAGGCTATGCGCCGGTCATTCTCCACATCGTCTTCCGGCCCAGATTCCACCAGGGCCTCCTGTGGACCTGGCCTGACCAACACAGCCAGCTTGGTGGAGATCCCATCCCAGCCACAGTCGGGAGTTGGCGGTCCAGCAGGGGTGGACACCAAAACTGGAGACCAGCAGATGTAGGATGTGCAGGCACCACCGGACAGGGCACATGGACAGCAGCAGCAGGAGCAGGCTGTAGGTGGGAGCAATGATGGCTCGGGGCCATCAAAATCGGAGGGGCAGGCATCGGCCGGAGGGCAGGAGTATCCTGGACGTGAAGTGTCTTCCGTGTGGCAGCGGTTGGGCCATGCGATAGATGCGGAGCGGCAGCGGGTGCAAGAGGCACGGCTCACTATGGTCAGGGCGGAAAACTCCATGCGTAGGGCCCTGAGGCGGGCCGAGTGCCTCGAGGCCATTCGTAGGGACCTGGAGTTCCAGATGTCAACGTCCCTGCGAACCCTCGGGGCCATGGAAGAGGACCACCTCTGGGATATCAAGCAGGAGTTCGATGATGCCCTGGCCCGGGACATCAACATGTGAGCCGTTGGACTTGCCCGCTGCCCTTGTAAATAGTTAGTTAGTTGCTATTAGGTTTCCTTTCGTTTTTTCTTTATTTTGAACCGCTTGGACAATGGACCACATTTTTGTATATAGTTTTTTTATTAGGTAGTTTTTGGTAGGTTTCATTTCTTAAGTTGGGCTCATGGACCCTGGATTCTTCTATTGTACATAGTTCTACATTGGATTCATCTTATTTAATATTTTTTTTGTGTTCACCATGGAGCAATGGTTTTTATTTTCCCTTGGATTTGATTTATTGAACTGTGACTTCGGACAACATTTCTTTTGGGATTTCTTTTGCTTATGTTTTCTTGATTTTCATAATTTATCGGACATGGACCATTTCTTTTGTTATTACCATTGTTGTGTGTTTAATTTGATTTACGTTCATGTTATCTTTAATATATATTTTTTTATGCTTCCATTTGTGGTATTATCTCATTGGTTTCATGCATGTCATGATATGGGTTTTGACATTCACTTGCACCCATTGTGTGTTTGTGACGGACATGTGTTCATTTACATACTTGCCATTGGGGTTGTATCATGTAATTGGCATTTCTATGTGGGTGGATGCAATACTTGGGTGGGTCTTTGGCATGCGGAGGCTGCCCATAAGGGCCAGGGATCTAGATTCTGATGACGTGTTGGCTGGAGGACATGTGTCGGGGCCTGCAGGCAGGTGCCCCACACTGCTGGGGTGTGGGGGTGCAGGCGACATGTATGGGGGCCTGCTGACAGGTGCCCCTGACTGCTGGGGTGTGGGGGTGCAAGGGGACATGAGTGGGACATGAGTGGGGGCCTGCTGGCAGGTGCCCTGCACTGCTTGGGGGTGGGGGTGCGAGGGGACATGAGTGGGACATGAGTGGGGGCCTGCTGGCAGGTGCCCTGTACTGCTTGGGGGGTGGGGGTGCAAGGGGACATGAGTGGGGGCCTGCTGGCAGGTGCCCTGCACTGCTTGGGGGTTGGGGGTGCAAGGGGACATGAGTGGGGGCCTGCTGGCAGGTGCCCCGCACTGCTGGGGGGTGGGGGTGCAAGGGGACATGAGTGGGACATGAGTGGGGGCCTGCTGGCAGGTGCCCCCGACTGCTGGGGAGTGGGGGTGCAAGGGGACATGAGTGGGACATGAGTGGGGGCCTGCTGGCAGGTGCCCCTGACTGCTGGGGGGTGGGGGTGCTGGAGGACATGAGTGGGAGCCTGCAGGCAGGTGCCCCTGACTGCTGGGGGGTGGGGGTGCTGGGGGACATGAGTGGGGGCCTGCAGGCAGGTGCCCTGCACAGCTGGGGGGTGGGGGTACCAGGGGGTAATGTGTCGGTGGTCACTAGTGCAAGGTGACATGTGGCTTGGCTGGGGGGGCATGCCCATGGTGGATGGGCTGCCTGCGGGACATGACCAGCAGTGCAGGGTAGTCCCTTGTGGTGTGGTCTGCCTGCAGAGGCCGTGGAGGGTGTAGAGGGAACACCTGGGAGGACCCACACTGCCAATTCACGTGTAGGAATCCCCTGCACCCCCAAAATACACGTACCCCACTCGCACAGGGCCTATCGCGTGTGGAACTTTCCGCGCACCCCAGTAATACACGTACCCAGCTGAAATCGCGTGTAAACCTTCTCCGCACCCCAGAATTGCACGTACCCTGCTGAAATCGTGTGTGGAACTTCCCGCGCACCCCAGTAATACACGTACCCTGCTGAAATCGCATGTTAAACTTCCCCGCACCCCAGAAATACACGTACCCTGCTGAAATCACGTGTGGAACTTCCCGCGCACCCCAGTAATACACGTACCCTGCTGAAATCACGTGTTAAACTTGCCCGTACCCCAGAAATACACGTACCCTGCTGAAATCACGTGTGGAACTTCCAGCGCACCCCAGTAATACACGTACCCTGCTGAAATCGCATGTGGAACTTCCCTGCACCCCAGAAATACATGTACCCTGCTGAAATTGCGTGTGGAACTTCCCGATCACCCCAGTAATACACGTACCCTGCTGAAATCGCATGTTAAACTTCCCCGCACCACAGAAATACACGTACCCTGCTGAAATCGCGTGTGGAACTTCCCACGCACCCCAGAAATACACGTACCCTGCTGAAATCGCGTGTTAAACTTCCCCGCACCCCAGAAATACACGTACCCTGCTGAAATTGCATGTTAAACTTCCCCGCACCCCAGAAATACACGTACCCTGCTGAAATCGCGGGTGAAACTTCCCGTGAACCCCAGTAATACACGTTTCCCGCTTGCCGTGTGCTGTGTGACGGCCCTGTATACTGGTCCAGGGTTAGCGCAGCCCTTTGCGCTGGATTGGGGATTTTGATGGCTTTTCCTTGCGCGAGGGGCGTTCTTGGGGGCGTTACTGGCGCTGCTGCAGGGTCGCTGCGCCACTTTGCGCCGCAGCTACTTTTGGTGGCTAAAATCCATGAATACGCTGTGCGCCGAAATGGATTTTAGCGCATGCGGCTGGCGCAGACTATGCGCCAGCCGCGTGCGCCACTTGTGCGCTAAATTCTATGAATTACCCCCTTAGAATCTTCATTGTCTTCTATTTTATATGATAGGTCTACAGTTTTCGTGTTACATTTATAAAAAGTTCTGCGGCAACATACATATACATGGTTTGGTACTTCAGCTGATGTACTTTTAAATTTTAGTATTTCTTTTTTGTATGTGTTTAGCAAAAGGTTGCCATGTGTAGAATTGTTGCTAATTTGGTTTAAAGCTATTTCATTCTGTAAATGGCTTTCTCTTCCAAAATATTTTTTCTGGATATAGTCAATTTCTTGAAGTAGGTCTTTCGCTGTACCATGTAGAAGAATGTTATTTAAATTTGCTAGTGCTAAAGCAGGACTTTTAGAATAGTACAGTTTATAGACTAGATTTCTTATAGTTGAATGATGTGTTGATATTCTTTTGATATCATGGAAGGTGGTTTTACAAGTAACTCCTGTAATGCAGGCCAATGAATGTCCTTGTAGTCCTGTGTATTTGCGCACTGGACAGGTATCCATATTTTGCAGGAGTTTAATTTTGATTTTGTCTTTGCTTTTTACATATTGATTGAGGAATTGGCGTAAAGACTTGAAAAATTGTTTAGGAATGTTACATATTGACGTGCATGGCCATTTGTACACTAGACGTTCTGATTCAGTTGAATGGAGGGGTAATTCAAAGTTTTCAGGTCATATTTTTGTAAGGAGTACTTCTTGTTCCATTATGGTAATATTAACTTGTTCATAACCTCGACCACTGCTATGTATGGCAATTGTATTTGTTTGCTTTTGTTTGTACACTTCTTCATTAAAGTATGGTTCTGTGCTCGAAGTGTGACTCCATTCACCTCCGCAGATACTTAAGAAGTTCTTTCTGTTGACATTTCGTTTATTGAGAAGTCTTTTTTGTAATTTAGTTATTATTTTTGTTAGTGGTTTCATTTTGTTTAACACTAAAATAAATAACTTTCTTTTGAGAAGAATTGCACTATCTATCAACGCTTCTAAAATTAATTTCCTATGATAGGTTTTAAGCATTGAACCTGATTTCTCTCCTGTTTTTATAAGATTTTGAAGGACTTTGTGATGGAACATTTTGGCTAAAATACTTTTCTTGGTATGCTTACTTTGCACTATATTAAAATTTAAAGAAGTAGTTTTATCTGTAGTGATAGCTGATTTTCTGTAAATTGTTTTTTGTTTGTTTTACATTTTGATAGAGGAGGCAACGTTTTTGTACTTGAAACTTCTTGTGTTTCACTAAATGACTGTATTAGCTGTTTTGTTTCAACGTTTTTTACAAATTCTGCTAGAGATGGATGCTTATGTTGGACACTTTTATTTTCATTTGCTCTACTTCTGCGTTGCTTTCTACAGACTTGACTTTTGGTAGGCATTCTTTAGGGTCTGTTGAAAAAAATAATGAAGGTATGGGTTGGGGTGTTCTGCAATGTATGTGGGCTGTGTGCATGAGTGTTTGAGTAAGATGATGTATGTAATGGTGTATGATTGTGCATTGGGAACTACAACTAGCAGGGATGTGTATTCTTCAATTAATATGTTACTAAACTCAGGTTCAGATGACAGACAAAAAATAAGCTAGTGGTGTGGAGAAGTACAAATAGTAAATCTAATGTATACAATAAAAACAGTTGTTTGTTCTATAATATGAAAATTCTAGCGGTTGAGTTGGGTAATTTGTGTGTCCAAAAGTAGGAATTTGTGCGCCATTCTGGCTGTAAATCGCTGTTTAAGACATGGGTATTTTTGGACAGAATGTTGCACAATCTCTATTTTTAGGCACAGAAATAGCATGAATTAACTTTACAGTATGTTTGAGTAATAATACAAATATTATGGTGATATTCTACTTGCTTTTTTTCTAAAATTAGCAGTTTAATTCTTAGTTCTTCTTTGTTCTTGAAATTCAACTGCTTCTTTTAAGGAGAATGGACTTCACTGCAATTGTAAAAGAAACAAATGAGTAATTTTGTTTGTATATAGCATTGTTTATAATTTAGATATTGATTTCTTTAATTGAAATCCTCAGCGCCTTCCTTAAAACCATTAAAACTATCTTATTCACATAAGATACGTCGCACCAGTTCAATACATACGATATGTTCTTAATGAACAAATTGTATTGCAATGAGTAACTGTAACAAACAAAATATATTTAGTATGTCTTGTGAAATTCATAATGAACCACTGAATACCACCATTTCTGTAACTAAGCTGTTCTAGGTAAAAGTGCCTTAATATCATGCTTAAATTAAAGTAATCAAATAAATAAATAAATAAACAAATGTAATTGTATAAGTATTATTTTTTGAGATTGGAACATAGAGTGTGCATGCATGCAATTTTGTTTGAATATATGTAGTCTATACATTTCATTTCAAAAATGTTAGTTTGACATGATTTGATAGTGTGTGTATAAAGAAAGTAAATAGTATAAAGGTTTATAAGTGATAGTTGATTTTAGGAAATTGGAAAAAAGACAGTAGATTCATTTTACAGATTACACAAGCTAAAAGTCAGTTTGAAAATGTGTTCATGTACTGTACAGAAAATATGCATACCGGTAGTTTGTGTTCATGCATATGGATATGCATGGAGCTGCAAGTAGAAATCTTGGAGACTTGAATAGTATTTCTTGTAGATGGTGCTTGCCAATGATATGACACTTGTACTCAGAGAGATTCACAGTACATTTGCAGTGCTGATCTATGATGATGCAGTTAGATGCAGAGGTCTTGAATGTGAAAGGTGCATGGTCATGTGATTTCTTAGCTACATCCAATGAGGGAATGGCACAGAGAGTGAAGTGGAAATGGTAGAAGGGCTGTTCATGTTACGATATGTCCGCGGACATGGAGGTACTTCACGGACATCGGGAGTTGCATCCGGGGATTTTTGGGTTCAGAAGTCATGCAAATGAGAATGAGCAGTGAAAGGGATTGGTCAGGAAAGTTTAGTGGGTGTGTTGTGCCAGGAGAGAGTTTCTCAGATACTCTTTTTGCTGAGAGAACAACAGATAGCTATGGCTGTGTGTTTCAGAAAACAGATTGTTTGGATTTTGGGAGATTCGTGGATACATTGGTTGAAGGTGCATGCAGAAAGCTGTGGAGTAGCTGTAGATCTTGGATTTCCACATGTGGAAGTACACTGGCATGGAGTACGTGGAATGAAGTGGTTGGACTTGCTACCTCTCTGTGCTACTTTGGAAACAAAGCAACATCGAGACATAATTGTAATTCATTGTGGAGGGAACAGTTGAGGACATGTGTCTGGAATTTCTTTGCAATTTGCTATGAAAGAAGGACTTGGGAAAGTCATGGACATGTTTCCTAATTCTCAAGTAATATTTTCACGGATTGCGCAGAGACAAATGTGGATTTGTTCTTCTTCATTTGGTCCACAAATGGAAAAAGCAGGGCGCAATGTTAATAAGGCTGTTGGTGCATTTCTAAGAGATTTTGGCATGTCCTCTATTCACAATGAAAATATTATGTTTCGTAGTACATACATTTTTCGCAGAGTTGGAGCCCATCTTACTTATGCTGGCAATCAGATTTTTGTGAGAAATGTACAAAATGCATTGCAACCTTATTTAGAAATACAGCATCCATTTTGAAGTAGGTGTTAAGTATTTATAATTTTTGACATACAAGCACCTCCCAAAGGCTCTTTTCAGAGCCACCACTTCCTCCCAGAGAAAAATGCAATGGTAACAATAGGGTAGCACCCCAATTTCTTTAATGTTCGCGAACTGTCCGCTGACTTTTAAGAAATACAAAGGGGCCTGCTTTATTTATCTTCACTTCTATTTTTTAACTGTGAAAGGCGGCTCTGAAAAGAGCCTTATTTTTTTTTATTTTTGTAATTTTGTATTTTTTTGTGGTTTTTTAGACATGACACACTAGGAGAAGAGGGGAAAGGAGCGTAAAGGGGGGGAAACCAACCACAGGGATAAGAAAGGGCGAGCTGAGAGAGGATGATGTAGAGTGGGTTTTATTTGGGTAGTGAGCAGGTCTTCTCGTGCTCTGAGACGATAGCCTCAAAAGCACTCCGAAGTCGCTCCCTCTTGCAGAGTACTGTGTCACAGTACATACATAAAACTGTGACCCTCGAAAGGTAAGGGTCATCAGAATTCTGTATGGCCTGTGAGGTAGCTTAAGGAAGACGCTGTCCCACAGAGGTGGTACTTGTGGTGACAGGATCAGAAACGGAGGATGAAGTCGAGGAAATCAACCTACTACGTTCCTTGCAAGGTGCAACCTTGCAAATAGCCCCAGAGTGAAATGACCTCAGGTGTCGCTTCATGGTCGTGGTCCCAAAGCTGTACGAACCGTGCTTTCCGCGACTGAGTATCATTTTGCACTCATTGCAGATAACACAGTTCACACAAGCTTTAGGACCATTCCCATAAATGGAAAATAACCGCCACACCCAAGACTCACGTCTAGTGCGGGTAGTAGGGATTTCCTTTACCTCATTCTCGTCATCCTCTTCTTCCTCCTCTGCATCCTCACTCCTGTTCCCCTCTTCAGGCCCTTGGGAAGGTGGTGGTGGTGGAGGGGGTGGGGGTGGTGCTGAAGCAGGTGCAGCACCAGGTGGCAGTTATGCAGCCAGGGATGCCATCTCGATGGTGGAATCAGCAAGTTGCTGGAGAAATAGCTGTGCTCTGAAGAATAGCCAGAAACACAATGAGAATAAGCTCTAGGGTGTGGTCTTTTATAGGGGTGCCTGTAAGCGGTTCGCAGACATGCGCGCTGTCCGCGGACAGATCGAACACAAAAAAGGGTTCAAAAAGTTTCAAAAGATATGTAGAAACTCAGGATTACTATGTGGGACTTGTGCCATGATGAGTTTTTATGGAGAAATATTGTGGATTACTCGAAAATGTACCTTTAAATTGTTCGGGGACACAAACAGTGTCCGCATTCAGAACACGCGATGAGCTTAGGCGCGGTCACATGATCACTTCGCGAACAGGTCCGCAAAGGAAGCTCCTGTCCGCAGGACACCAAATGCACGGACATTGGTTTGCGCATGTGCGTTGATGTTCTACGGACAGTGTTCGGGTCCTGAATTATTTAAAAGTGCGTCACACATCAAACGAACATTTCTGGACATCCCGTATGTTCTAGAACAGTTTAAACTTGCTAGCGAACACTACGGACAGATATAGTGTTCTTTAGAACACTTCCATTTTCGTTTGATTACAAACTTTTCAGGACATCAATTGTGTTCTTAAAACAGTTTAACTTGCTAGCGAACATTACGGACAGGTATAGTGTTCTTTAGGACACCTCCATTTTTGTTTAATTACAAACATTTCAGGACACCAATTGAGTTCTTAGAACAGTTTGAACTTGCTAGCGAACAGTACGGACAGGTATAGTGTTCTTTAGGACACCTCCATTTTCGTTTAATTACGAACATTTCAGGACACCGCTTGTGTTCTTAGAACAGTTTCAACTTGCTAGCTAACAGTACGGACAGGTATAGTGTTCTTCAGGACACCTCCATTTTCGTTTATTCACGAACATTTCAGGACACCAATTGGGTTCTTAGAACAGTTTGAACTTGCTAGCGAACAGTACGGACAGGTATAGTGTTCTTTAGGACACCTCCATTTTCGTTTAATTACGAACATTTCCAGACACCAATTTGCTTCTTAGAACAGTTTGAACTTGCTAACGAACAGTACGGACAGGTATAGTGTTCTAGGACACCTCCATTTTCGTTTAATTACGAACATTTCAGGACACCGCTTGTGTTCTTAGAACAGTTTCAACTTGCTAGCGAACAGTACGTACAGGTATAGTGTTCTTCAGGACACCTCCATTTTCGTTTATTTACGAACATTTCAGAACACCCGCACTGTCTGCGGACATCTACATTGTTTTTAAAAAAAAAAAATGGGAAGTAATTACAACACAATATAAACATGTAACTTTATTTCACATATATTAATAATTTATGACAGAGAAGGTGAGGCAGAAACAGAAACAAAAACAGGAGAATTAGGGGTTTCAACATGATTGGTATCAGGTGAAGAAGGGATGGAAGTCTCATCAAAACGTTTTGGATTATGGAGAGGGTTTGGGGATAATTGACTGGGATATGGTGAGCGGGGACAAGTACATGTGGGACAATGGTATGAGGTTTTTGTTTTAAAATGATCCTCAACAAAAGTTTTCAAATTATTAAAATCGCTCAATAATAAATCATTTTTTTCTTTTAAGCTGTCAAGCGTGTTTTCCATAACAGTTTCTTCAGACATATTTTCTATTTTGGTATGCTCTGTACAAAAAGAAATATATATGTTAAATATTTATAAAATAATTAATGGTTTATATTGTAAAGTGTGTACCATTAGCTTCACTATTTTCTGACATTTCGTCATGTGGGAAGTGCTTCTCTAGCCATTCCAGAGTACTAGACATTTCTACGAGAAAAAAAAACATATAATATTTTTTTTTAAATCTAATATAGAAAGTTTGTAAAGATATGAGTAAAATGATGTACACTTACTATTTCAGGTAAGATATGTTCTGAGTACTCTTTAGGTCTGGTCTTGATCTTAGAATATATTGTATTTAAATGAATGGTTAGTGCGGTACATATATGGTTTACAATTTCTTATTTATTACTACATATGATATGTATGTGTACTACTTTGTGAATTTTTTAAATTTTATCATGGTGTAGTATAACAATTAAACATACCCCCCCAGACTTTTTAGGTAGTGGTACTGTTGTCCGAATATGTCCGCGGACATCAAAAATGTTCGCGGACATTACATTCAGTAGAAGTGGTTCAGTATGTTCCATATTACATGTACATAAAGTCAAAGTTACTATTGTTAAGCTTTACTACTAACAACCTATGAAATTCAGTGAAAAAAAATTGTTAAAGGGACGTTATGGTTAAGTTGTGCTACTAAAAACCTATGAAATTCAGTGAAAAAAACTTTGTTAAAGGGACGTTATGGTTAAGTTGTGCTACTAAAAACCTATGAAATTCAGTGAAAAAACTTTGTTAAAGGGACGTTATTGTTCCAAGTAATACCGAAAAACCCTTGAAATTCGCCAGTTATGGTAAGCTAAGCAACCATAACTCGCGCCACCACTGTGCACTGCTATGACTAACACCCAGGACATCAAAGATGACATCACAAATGTCATTGATGACATCACTGATGACATCACATGTGCATTTATCTTTCATGAAAAGTCTGTACAAGGGTTTCTTATTGTAATTTTAATTAAAAAAAAGTGTCAAGGATTATTGGAATAAATATCAGGTGCTAATTCGTCCATCCAGTATACTAAGGTGCTCATGTAGAAACATCGGCATTGTGTGCAGCATACATGATGGAGGTGCAATATTCATAAACTTGACATGTTGAATAGTGAAATGATAACTGTTTTCTTATTAGACTTTTGCATACTGTGAAACATGTGATAAGTAGATAATAAAACCCACTTACTACATAATTGCATTATTATAGACAAAACACAAAGAGACAACACCACATACAAATATGAGTATATACAAGGACATTGAAGTAAGAAAAAAAACAGCAGTAGTAGCAAAAGTGTTCATAACCTAACTGATTACCTTTATGCAGAGAAATGATTGCTCTGTTTCAAACCTGCTACCAACCCTATGTATATATATCTATATATCACATGATGTGCCTGGACTCTAAGGAAAGTAGTGTGAATACAAGATATAAAAATAGAAACATATACAGGGAATGTACAGTACTAAAAAACAACGGAACTATCAGAAAGTGCTGACAACTCTACTGATTATTTTAATGCACAGAAAGGATTGCTGTCTTTCAAGCTTGTGACTTCCCCTATGTATATGTTTCATATGATATGACTGGACCCTAAGGGAATTATTGTAAGAACATACTTGAAAGATAAGTCTACAAATATACTACCTTTTCCAATTTTAATTCCTGACTGTTACTGAAGAAAACCATGTGGCCTAGATATGTCAGTAAAGGAAAAAAGGGGGAGCCAGACATGTGATGTCATCAGTGATGTCATCAATGACATTTGTGATGTCATCTTTGATGTCCTGGGTGTTAGTCTTAGCAGTGTACAGTGGTGGCGCGAGTTATGGTTGCTTAGCTTACCATAACTGGTGAATTTCAAGGGTTTTTCGGTTTTACTTAGAACCATAACGTCCCTTTAACAAAGTTTTTTCACTGAATTTCATAGGTTTTTAGTAGCACAACTTAACCATAACGTCCCTTTCACAAAGTTTTTTCACTGATTATATATATATATATATGGCAGTGAACAAAAACAAAGGGCCTAAACATGTCATGTCATCAGTGATGTCATCAATGACATTTGTGATGCCATCTTCCATGTCCTGGGGGTTAGTGTTAGCAGTGCAGAGTGGTGAGGGCAGGTATGGGTGCTTAGCCGACCATAATTGGCGAATTTTAGGGGGTTTTCGGTTTTATTTCCAACCATAATGGGATGTACGAAAACATTATTCATTGAAGTCCACAGGTTTTTGTTAGGGCAACTTAACCATAACGTCCCCTTAACAAAGTTTTTTTTGGAGTGAATTTAAAAGATTTTTGGTAGCTCAATTTAAGTACAACGTGCGAGTAATAAAAAAATGTTGTAGTGATTGACACAGAACATCAGTAGGGCAACCTAACCGTGACATTACTTTAGCAAGGGTCTTTTGCTAAACAGTACAGACTTTGCGAAGAAGCAACATGACAATAAGCGGGCATACAGAATGGTAACATGTCCCAGAAGCAATACACACTTTCCAGTAACATGTATGCTACCTGCACAGTGTGGAAATATATTTGGTATGGATGTAGGAACGCCCAACTTCAACACTTCCTTTACACAATGCCAACAAGGATTGGTATGTGGCAATTAGCAATCCACTACACATCATATATCTTTAGCAAAAGTTGAACTTATCTGAAAATGACATCAGCTAAAGACATCTTTCCTTACTAAGAAACAGTCGCATTTCTGTAATGATGAAGCATGAGAAACAGTGGTGCTACCGTACAAATGACAAAGGCACAAAAGTTGGCACCGTACATCTACCGACCCATATTACCGGTTGGTGCCTCTTTGCGCATTGCCGTAAGAAAAATGGCTTATAACCTACCGTACCAAAAAATAAAGCCTTCCGTAAACAGACGTAATAATGTGGTAATGACAGCCGTTCACAGTGAAAGGAACATTTAAAAAAAAATGCATACACCCCATTTAATGCATATTTCTCAGTGGAATACATAGACGTAATAATTCTTGCCAGTAATAGTGTAAATTTGCAAAACAGTAACGTATGGTAATAAAAAGGAAGATTACATGCTGTAATCCGGTGCAGTTTTGGCTGGTCGGAGTACAAAAGAAAACCTTTGTCAAGATGGCTGCCATAGAAAGGGAAGGTGGTTATTATGTATGCAATAGAACAGTGTGGTCCAAAGGCCTATGTGAACAACCAGCGCTAATACTCAATATTAGGAATATGAAAAAGGCAGCGTTCAACTTGAAAATTTGAGGGTGCCAGGACCAAAAACCCTCAGTGAGAGATAAGTTAAGTGTAATCAGTGAACTGCGCCAATTAACAATAATACAATAACAATTGAGTTATATTTTTAATTCCATTCCACAGCCTGACACGTGTTTCGAGCAAAGCTCTTTTTCAAAGGCTGTACTTAGTTTCAAATATACAATCAATAGCATGTTCATTATTGTATATACATCATATCAATTGGGCAAACACCAAGGGGTTGAGAAGGGAAAATGGCCAAAAATAAATGTGTGATACATGACAACAAAGTTAACATCATGACAATATTACACAACCAATATGGTTAAATAGCATTGAATAATAGTGAAAACATTTTTCAAATTCATACAGTCAATTACCGTTTGATGAAAGGCATCCATCCGGTTCCAAAACCAATAAAAGGGATGACAAAACAACATGGTAAGAGAATTAGTGCGTGCAGTGATCAAACAACCATAGATGAATTAATATGCCGAATCAACTAATATAGTCAAGACTATCTAGATATATTTACCAATAAACCTTGTCCAAGAAGAATCTGTACAACAAAAATTCACAAAGATTATCGATTTCCAATAGCTATTACGTCCATAGCCCAACCAAAATTCCACGACATTTAGTATAAAAAATAATTACCTTGATATTACTTGCAATTGCAATAACAATTAGAGGAAATCAGCAGTAATCCACGTACGAAAGGGAAATGTTGCCCGTAAGGATGCAATAATCAAACAATTCAGGATGAACCACGTATCCAATGTCAGTAGTTGATTGAACAGTTAACAAGAAAGAAAAAAGAGGGAAACAAGCACGGAATTAGATGAAAGCGCCTGATTAGGACACAGGGACCGTATCAAAAGGACATGCAGACCGCTTACCAGCCTTCCGGCAACAACAGTATCCAAGGGAGAGCGTGCACGCGTAGTGCTGCTCGTGTAGTTAAAGAAGAAACCTAGATCGCGCAGGCATCAACATGATAGAACATCCAGCGGCGGCCATATTGGGTGAGGGAGAGGACCGGCTACAGTCAAGTGACATGCTCCTGAGCCGTAATTAAACACTAGGATCCACCAATTAATTATGAGATTGAAGCGGATATGTTAGTGCTTTTACATACATGATTTAGGTGTTGATGCAAATTAAAAATAGCCCACTGAAAGTAGTGAATCCTGGTTATGTACTCAACACATACACCTATTGGTGCTGCTAATCCTGAATTACCACTTGAGACTACAATTTAATTGAAAAAATGATCCGAATCATCTGGCGCAAATATATATATTGTTGTTGTGATAAGAAGGATATGTCTTAGTGCTCTGAAAAGATCTGTCATCCTAGGTTGTGTAATCAACCGCACACACCCATTAATTCATCACGGGGCATAATCACAGTCAGGTTAGCTCCCATTACGATCAGAAAATAAAAATGAAAATAGATATCATAGAGAGCACGGTAGTCGAGTGTAGCTACCTAAATGTCAATGGCACAAGTAACCAAACTTGCTACTTTCACTCAATAACAAAGTCAGATAGGAAATTTCCATAAGATCCAGTTATCCATAAGGCAACACATGAGTCAGCAACTATATGCAACCTATGTAGGTTAGAATCAATATAATTTAAGCTAATTAAAACTATACATTAGTAAGAAAATATCTGAAATAAGAAGTAAATCATAAGAAAACATGAAATTAAGGGTCGGAATTAAGTCCACAATTAAACAATCTATGTCTACAAATATGTCTTGCTTCCAATTGTCTGAGTCTAAGTTCCATATTGCCACCTCTTTTTAAAGGACGTATTTGAGCCAACCCAATACATTTTAAGTCCTTGAAGTCATCCAACTGGTGTAGAGTCTGCCAATGTAATGCCAATGGATATTTAGCATCCTGTTTGTTCAAAGAGGCCAAATGCTCACGGATCTGAATTTTGAGTGGCCTGATGGTGCTCCCAACATAGAATAAGCCACAAACACATATGATGCAGTACACTACAAACTTTGTGTTACAATTAATAAATGTGTTAATTACATGCTTGCCTGTTGTGCCAAAGTCAAGAGCCTCAGATTCAAATGTATGTGAACACATGTTGCAACTCCCACATTTATGAAACCCATTCAAACGCCCTTGATCTAACCATGTTTTGGCAGTGAGTGCTGGTGCCATAAAGGACGGACATAAAAGATTTTTAAGATTAGGAGCTCTACTAAATGCTATTGATGGGCTTGGTTCCAATAGTTTGGTAAGATCCTTGTCAAGGTGGAGCAAGTGCCAATGACGTTTTAGTATAGCATACACCTCATTACTATCACTGTTGTATCGAGTAATCAGTCTGATTTTATTAAAAGGCGTGTTAGCTAAATTTGTTCTAGTTTTAGGTTTAAGTAAATCAGCCCTCTTCATACTAGACACTTCACGTTCAACCTTAGCGAGAAGATTTGGTTGGTACCCACGTTGTACAAATTGGTCATGTATAAACAGTTTTTCCGCATCAAAGTCAGCATTAAGGGAACAATTCCGTTTAGCTCTAATGTATTCACCTTTCGGAATATTGTTGATAACAGAACGTTTATGAGAACTAGATGAGTGTAAAACTGCATTAACCGAGGTAGGTTTATGAAATGTTTTAGTGATAAAACCCGTAGGGGACATCGAGATATTCAAGTCAAGAAAATCCACAGAATCATTGGAATAATGATGTACAAATTGCAAACCCCAATTGTTAGCATTTAGAAAATTTACAAACTCACTTAGTTCCGCCACATTGCCAGTCCAAATCATAAAAACATCATAAATGTATCTTTTCCAAAGATATATCAAGTGAGAAAAAACTTTGTTCTGAAACACATATTGTTCTTCAAATTGGTGCATGAATATATTCGCCACAGAAGGAGCAAAGCTAGCTCCCATTGCAATCCCAATCAATTGTTGGTAATAAGTGTCATTGAACAGAAAAGCATTATTTTGCAAAGCACAAAGAAGAAATTCTTTGATCATTTCAATATGAAGATGATATGATGCTGATTTGTGTCGGAAAATATAGGTAATACTGGCAATTGCTTTATGATGATCAATAGAAGTATATAGTGATTTGACATCAAGTGTGACCAATAATACTTCAGAAATACAAGGTAATTGTGCAAGAATATCAAGAATATGCATAGTATCTCGTATGTATGTGGGTGCGGAGTGGACCAGTGGTGCAATACATTCATTAACATAAACTGATATAGGTTCCAAAATTCCAACCTGGCCACTAATGATAGGTCTGCCTTCAGGTATCTTGTCAAACGGCTTGTGAATCTTAGGCAAAAAGTAGGCAGTTGGCATTGTAGGTTTATCAGAGCACAAAAATCATTTTTCCACATCTGTAATAATGCCTAGTTTGTACCATTTGTCGATTAAAGTGTAAACTTTATTACGTATATGTGCGATAGGATTATTTTTCAAAATGGCATAACAACCTGGAGAGTTCAAATGGTCGAGTGCCATAGAGATATAGTCTACTTTATCCATAATTACAACGTTTCCACCTTTGTCCGCCTCCTTAATCACCAGCGAGTCGTTAGATGCTAATTTATGAAGGGCGGAACGCTGTGCTAATGATAGATTGGAATATGTATGATGAGAACGAGAAGAGCAACGATCAAACAAGGTGTGGATATCATTAGTCACAACCCGATGAAAAGTATCTATGACATTATCATCTGAAAGAATAGGAGTAAATTTGGATTTGTTTGCAAATTCTTTAATTGTCAAATTACGATGCTAAATATCTAATTCTTTCATGGTATCAAGAAGATTGGACTCACTGTCAGACATTGACTCATCGATAAACATAAGTATGTGTGTACTCATCATTGTTTGCAGTGAAAGTTCTGATAGTTCGGCGACAGGCGTCATAGGGGAGTATTGTTTGACCTGTGTGGCAAAGAACTTCTTTAACTTGAGCTTTCTGATAAATTTAAATAGGTGATCTGTACCTGCACACAGTCATTCATACAGGATGGAGCAAATGATAACCCTTTGTTTAACAGTGAGTGTTCTTCTGGAGAGAGCTGATATTGACTTAAATTATGTATTAAATTTATCTGAACTGATTCTGATCGGTTTGATTCTGCATCGATTTCTGGTAAGAGGCTCTGGTTAGCCGTTGGCCTAGTGGAACGCCGTTGGCGCCGCCTATGTTGGCCACCCCTTGAGCCCCTTGGTTGGGACCGAGCATTGCGATATTGGCAGCGGATGGTAAGCGGAACCTGACCTGTTTTCTGATAGCCTCTTGTCTGTTGCCCTTTTTGAATCTTCTCATCTGTTCCAAAAAAGGTGCCGAAGCCAAAATAGGTTGTTCAGGCAATTCAACAGAGTCAACATCCTCTTCATCCGGCACCTCAACATCAAGGGGTGTATTCCCTGAGGCATTTTTATTCCCAGGTCGGTCTGAATCACTTTCTACATCAGAACTGACAGGGGATGAGGCAGCACTACTATTACGCGATCTAGACACTTCATCAAACTTGGGTTGATAAGTGTAGACCCGGTTATCTCGGTAATCCCTATCGTCTCTAGAGAATTTTCTACATTTTCTCATTTTGACCTCATCCTGATGTCTTCTCAATATATTGTACATTGCTTTAAAATTTTTATCAATGGTTGCAGCAAGTGCATCAAACAATTGAATTTCTTGTTTGAGTTCATCAATCTGTTTAACAATACGAGAATGTGCTCTTTCTGCATGTTAAATGAGTAATAATAGCATTTTATTAGAGCTGTTGGTCAGGTTGGTCAGGTTGGTTTCCCAAATTCTTGATATTCTTGCACAATTACCTTGTATTTCTGAAGTATTATTGGTCACACTTGATGTCAAATCACTATATACTTCTATTGATCATCATAAAGCAATTGCCAGTATTACCTATATTTTCCGACACAAATCAGCATCATATCATCTTCATATTGAAATGATCAAAGAATTTCTTCTTTGTGCTTTGCAAAATAATGTTTTTCTGTTCAATGACACTTATTACCAACAATTGATTGGGATTGCAATGGGAGCTAGCTTTGCTCCTTCTGTGGTGAATATATTCATGCACCAATTTGAAGAACAATATGTGTTTCAGAACAAAGTTTTTTCTCACTTGATATATCTTTGGAAAGGATACATTGATGATGTTTTTATGATTTGGACTGGCAATGTGGCGGAACTACGTGAGTTAGTAAATTTTCTAAATGCTAACAATTGGGGTTTGCAATTTGTACATCATTATTCCAATGATTCTGTGGATTTTCTTGACTTGAATATCTCGATGTCCCCTACGGGTTTTATCACTATAACTTTTTGTAAACCTACCTCGGTTGATGCAGTTTTACACTCATCTAGTTCTCATAAACGTTCTGTTATCAACAATATTCCGAAAGGTGAATACATTAGAGCTAAACGGAATTGTTCCCTTAATGCTGTCTTTGATGCGGAAAAACTGTTTATACATGACCAATTTGTACAACGTGGGTACCAACCAAATCTTCTCGCTAAGGTTGACCGTGAAGTGTCTAGTATGAAGAGGGCTGATTTACTTAAACCTAAAACTGGAACAAATTTAGCTAACACGCCTTTTAATAAAATCAGACTGATTACTCGATACAACAGTGATAGTAATGAGGTGTATGCTATACTAAAACGTCATTGGCACTTGCTCCACCTTGACAAGGATCTTACCAAACTATTGGAACCAAGCCCATCAATAGTATTTAGTAGAGCTCCTACTCTTAAAAATCTTTTATGTCCGTCCTTTATGGCACCAGCACTCACTGCCACAACATGGTTAGATCAAGGGCGTTTGAATGGGTTTCATAAATGTGGGAGTTGCAACATGTGTTCACATACATTTGAATCCGAGGCTCTTGACTTTGGCACAACAGGCAAGCATGTAATTAACTCATTTATTAATTGTAACACAAAGTTTGTAGTGTACTGCATCATATGTGTTTGTGGCTTATTCTATGTTGGGAGCACCATCAGGCCACTCAAAATTCCGATCTGTAAGCATTTGGCCTCTTTGAACAAACAGGATGCTAAATATCCATTGGCATTACATTGGCAGACTCTACACCAGTTGGATGACTTCAAGGACTTAAAATTTATTGGGTTGGCTCAAATACGTCCTTTAAAAAGAGGTGGCAATATGGAACTTAGACTCAGACAATTGGAAGCAAGACTTATTTGTAGATATACATTGGTTAATTGTGGACTTAATTCCGACCCTGAATTTCATGTTTTCTTATGATTTACTTCTTATTTCAGATATTTTCTTACTAATGTATAGTTTTAATCAGCTTTAATTATATTGATTCTAACCTACATAGGTTGCATATAGTTGCTGACACATGTGTTGCCTTATGGATAACTGGATCTTATGGAAATTTCCTATCTGACTTTGTTATTGAGTGAAAGTAGCAAGTTTGGTTGCGTGTGCCATTGACATTTAGGTAGCTACACTCGACTACCGTGCTCTCTATGATATCTATTTTCATTTTTATTTTCTGATCGTAATGGGAGCTAACCTGACTGTGATTATGCCCCATGATGAATTAATGGGTGTGTGCGGTTGATTACACAACCTAGGATGACAGATCTTTTCAGACCGCTAAGACATATCCTTCTTATCACAACAACAATATATATATATTTGCACCAGATGATTCGGATCATTTTTTCAATTAAATTGTAGTCTCAAGTGGTAATTCAGGATTAGCAGCACCAATAGGTGTATGTGTTGAGTACATAACCAGGATTCACTACTTTCAGTGCGCTATTTTTATTTAGTATCAACACCTAAATCATGTATGTAAAAGCACTAACATATCCGCTTCAATCTCATAATTAATTGGTGGATCCTAGTGTTTAATTACGGCTCAGGAGCATGTCACTTGACTGTAGCTGGTTCTCTCCCTCACCCAATATGGCCGCCGCTGGATGTTCTATCATGTTGATGCCTGCGCGATCTAGGTCTCTTCTTTAACTACACGAGCAGCACTACGCGTGCGCGCTCTCCCTTGGATACTGTTGTTGCCGGAAGGCTGGTAAGCGGTCTGCATGTCCTTTTGATACGATCCCTGTGTCCTAATCAGGCGCTTTCATCTAATTCCGTGCTTGTTTCCCTCTTTTTTCTTTCTTGTTAACTGTTCAATCAACTACTGACATTGGATACGTGGTTCATCCTGAATTGTTTGATTATTGCATCCTTACGGGAAACATTTCCCTTTCGTACGTGGATTACTGCAGATTTCCTCTAATTGTTATTGCAATTGCAAGTAATATCAAGGTAATTATTTTTTATACTAAATGTCGTGGAATTTTGGTTGGGCTATGGACGTAATAGCTATGGCAATCGATAATCTTTTTGAATTTTTGTTGTACAGATTCTTCTTGGACAAGGTTTATTGGTAAATATATCTAGATAGTCTTGACTATATTAGTTGATTCGGCATATTAATTCATCTATGGTTGTTGATCACCGCACGCACTTATTCTCTTACCATGTTGTTTTGTCATCCCTTTTATTGGTTTTGGAACCGGATGGATGCCTTTCATCAAACGGTAATTGACTGTATGAATTTGAAAAATGTTTTCACTATCATTCAATGCTATTTAACCATATTGGTTGTGTAATATTGTCATGATGTTAACTTTGTTGTCGTGTATCACACATTTATTTTTGGCCATTTCCCCTTCTCAACCCCTTGGTGTTTGCCCAATTGATATGATGTATATACAATAATGAACATGCTATTGATTGTATATTTGAAACTAAGTACAGCCTTTGAAAAAGAGCTTTGCTCGAAACACGTGCAGGCTGTGGAATGGAATTAAAAATATAACTCAATTGTTATTGTATTATTGTTAATTGGCGCAGTTCAGTGGTTATTATGTACGTAGTCCCTCTTCCCTTTCCATGGTAGGCTGCCAAAAACACAAGTACGGGACATGACACAGGACCTGTAAATAAAGGTACAGTGAGTTGCACACTAAGAACTTGCATATCGAAATAGTACACTGCATTGTAAAAAGAAATGTGAACATTTTCGAGTTCATACAGTAGGTTTATTTAACAGCATACTTTCAGAGACCATCGCAGTAATGCCATTTTCAAAGCAACGTTAATAGTGGTTGTAAGGGCAGATTTGCAAATGTTTATGTAGAGGAACACGTGGGTTGGTTCGCATACAAACATTTTCAGTTCTCCAATAAAGTAGGCGCTTTGTGTACACAGTGATTTCCAAGAAGGCGTCATGAACTGTGGCCTACAGCACCATAAAGGGCGTGATGTTGCTCCGAATAGAGAGTTTAGCGTAGGGACAAAGTGGAATTAGGGTGTCATCACACATAATTGTTATGGACAGGCAACCAGCCACGAGCAGTTGTACTTGCCGTCCGAAGAAGCCTACACTTGGCATCTGGAAGCCATGGCACACACAGCATGGCAATATATATCTAGGGGTTGAAAAGTTACAGGAAAATATGTTTCAATAAGCAACCTGGACCAATAAATTTAAAAAAAGACATATAAAATTTGCAAAGTCATGCACAAATATTAGTGGCCAAACATAACATTGTACTGAAAACATTCTAATGAGCATGTGTAAATGTCGTAACAGGCTACAAAGGCCGAGAATGTGCATGCACCGTAAGAGAAAAAAAAATACGAACTACACAGGAAGGCGATAATGAAGGTTGGGAAGCAAAATGAATGGACAAAATCAAAAATTATTACGTTGCATGATTTCAAAGATATTCAAAATAGTGTGCAAATTAATACACAAAGCAATGTGGACAAACAAAATGGTTGAAAACAAAGTATTAGGGGTAAGAAAGGATGACAGTACGCATACTGTACAAATGGGGAAAGTGTGCAATCTGCAGTATTGCACGAAAAATATAATAGGGCAGAAAGTTAATACATGAGTTTTATGTGCACAATTAGATTATTTGTAAAATAAAAATTAAGTGGCGGGACCCTGTGGAGTGCGCAAAAGTAAACTTACATAATATTCATTGCCTCCATTCTGTTTCTGCAAGTCAGGCAACAATGTGTTCACAGAAAAGATTCTTTGTCGACTGGTCGCGCATGTCCCTTACAAACTTTTTACAGCTTAACCTTATCAATTGCTATTTTTTTGCACTCATTCATTCCGTGAATGTCTTCAAAGCTTTCCTTTTCAGTCAAGGTCAAAAACAATTGCCACTTATAAGTTCACTGGAATGCGTGGGCATATTGTGCGTCCAACCAAAAAAAGCAACTCATATGAGCTTGCCTCAGAAGGCAAATACATTCTTATGTTACATCAACATAATGAAATTCAATTATGAGAACCGCTACTCATGTACACGTCCGGAATCGTTGTTTGTAGCAAAGAGTGCAGATGTTGGCGTAGGTATGAAAACTTAGCACTCCAGTCTGACGGCAATAGTATTCCAAAAATATTTTCACCCACACGCAGTAAGCGCTGATGGTACTGTGAGGACGAACTTCCATTTAAACGTATGACTTAGGTGACACGAAAACTCCACTTTTTCAGTTGGTGCTCCCATTAGAGGGCACAAACTTTCCCCCCCCAATCAGTCTAAGGCGAAAAGAGACATTGTGAGGAATTATCCCCCTTATAGCTTTCCACCACCTGCACTACACATCATGAAAAAGTGCAAGGAAAAGCAGAGCGTCTGATATATTTGTTTTTCACAAACTTTGGTGAGGAATCGTCAAAGGGGGAGAGATGTGTAAGGCACCCAAAAAGTGCTCCTCCTAAGCAAACAGGAACTATACCATAAGAACACATCCACTAATGTACCAGTGTAATATGCAGTAGTGGTTGTGTGCAGGACCTAGGCATGTGGATATAAAGCCATGAATATGAGAATGTATGGGGGTACATTGGCTTATGACGTCACTGCTTATAAAGTCGTTCCTGGGTGCATGGCCTTCGCCCATGCTCCCAACACTGTATACACTCCCTACAACCATGTAATCGGCAATCAATAGTGCAGGTGTATGTGTTGCTCTGACAAGCTGCGGTGGTTGTGGCCTGGGGCTAGAGTTTTGAAAGTATGGCCTTCGGCCTACGGCCTACGGCCATTCATCCAAGACTCTAGCCCCTGCCACAACCACCGCAGCATGTCACACCCATGACAGCGTAGTAATCAATAGCACATCCACACTGAATTGGAAATGTACTACCGATATGTACGCAATTGTAGCGGTTGCTAACACCACGCGTGTTCTCACATCAGTTAAAAGGTACCTGGCTATAGCATGGACTGAAACACTACCCTTACTAGATCCCTCATTTTCTACATGTACAAACATCCCAAAGAAGGTGCGCATAGAGAATACATCACTAACGCCAGTTGACCAAACAAGTACAGTATTACACCCATTTCTAACTATCTGACCCTCCCCAAGCACTGTAGGAGATCAAAGTAGGTTCCTAAACACCAATTCTCATGGAGAATAGATCATTAACAACTGTCGGGCAAACAAGTGCATTATGTAACTCATCTCTTACGCTGTAAACCTCCCCACGCACTGTAGGACAGTAAAACAGTTTCGGAAACAACATTTCTGCACTGTTGACGACCGCTCTGTCCTGGGATCCAAGATGTCGGGTGCATCCACACAATCTGACGCACATTACGGCTTTCTGCAGTCAATTGGGTAAGACGTTGCATGTCTGCGGTCATGACGCCACCCCCTGGCCAATCGGTATCTTGTCTGCGGAGCGAACAGGAAAGTGTGACCGCGGAGTGGACATAGATATCACTAACTTTTTTAGACGCATTTTTTGGTCGTTTTAAAGGAAACTAATGGACGGATTGTCACCAAATTTACAAAAACACGCTTTCCAGACCAAGGGCCTGCCCCTGCTGCAAATTTGGTGAAAATCCATCCAACGGTTTCACCTGTAGGCGTGCACAAAGTTTTTCCCCATTCAGTCTATGGGGAAAAAATAAGTTTTGGGACCCCACCTATAACTTTTCCTCCCCTGGACCAAACCTCACCAAACTTGGTGAGGATTCATCCAGGGGGAGCGGAGTTATAAGCAGCCCAAAAACTGCTCTTCCTATGGAAACAGCAACTTAACCATAATTACGCAGCCACTGCTGTGGCTGTGTAATATGGCAGTGAACAAAAACAAAGGGGCTACACATGTGAAATCATCAGTGATGTCATCAATGACATTTGTGATGCCATCTTTCATGTCCTGGGTGTTAGTGTTAGCAGTGCACAGTGGTGCAGGCAGGTATGGTTGCTTAGCCTACCGTAACTGGAGAATTTCAGGGGGTTTTCGGTTTTACTTTGAACCATAATGTCACGTTTGTAAAGTTTTTTTTGTGAATTTCACAGGTTTTTAGCAGCGCAACTTAACCATAACATCTCCTTAACAAAGTTTTTTTTACTGAATTTCACAGGTTTTTAGAAGGGGGACTTAATCATAACATCTCGTTAATAAAGTTTTTTTTACTGAATATACACTTTCATCATGTGATTTTGGGAGATATGTTCTATAATTTCCTTACTTTATATACATGTAACATAGAACATACTGAACCCCCTCGCTAATGATATTTGAAAGGCACGGACTGAGTGCCTGTCTGCGGACGGGCGCGGATGAGGTCAACACTACCCAAGCAGTCAGGGGGTATCTGAAATTGTACTATTGTGTTATATGAAAAATGCACAACTTTTGAAAAAGAACACATAGAGACATTATAAGTACTAATAAATAAATAAGTGAACCTAAACGTCTGAAACATTAACCATGCATTTAATGACCATGTAGAATGAAATGGATTATACCGGAAGATAGTGATAATAATGGTACACATTACTCTACATAAGCAAATTAATGGTCAGTATTTTATGGGCATTTAACTGTAAGAGGATTCAATTCAGCACTACAGCCAAGTTAACGCCTAGTCTAGAATACTGAATGAAAACCCTTATTGATATATCTTTAGGTCCAGTTCATGCGTTCTGGATGACTACCCTTGTATAACACCCCTCTCTTGGAATCCCCCTGACCCCACTGAGCCAAGAAGTAATTCTGTTTTGCAAGTTTAAAAGGTTTATTTGATAAATTAAAATATATATCACACTTTTTAATAAATTAATAATTGAATATCACACTTAATCTGATATGGTAAATATTAACAACGGAGAATCTGGCACTAGCACACTTCTTTAATCACTAATGAGTTGACATGAAATGGATAAGGTAGCACACTGGTAAATAGGAACAAAAGTATAATGTGGTAGAGGATGCTTTATGTAGGCTCAGGTGGATGCAATATTCAATGAATGCAGTACAGAAAATACGCAATATGATTTCAACCAAACAATGTAATCACTTTTCTCTGGCTACTCCCCTCCCCCCCTTGATGCAAGGCAAGGAAATGGAAGGAAAACACACAGTTCTCAGAAATGCAATCAACTGTAATTCAGTTCAATCCAGCAAGCTTAAACAGAAGTTTGAAAACACAGGCAAATGCTTTGATAGGTGCTAGCAATGAATGAGAAATATGCTGGAAACGCTCTTAATTCCCTTTTAGAGGTTCAGGATGAGTGGTATCTAGTTAATATTAGTCCAGGCTCACACTAGCAATGATGCAGGGATAGTTAGCAGGTTAAACGAATTTCTGGCAAATGAAATCAGGCAGCAGCAGTTTTTTTACATGTGAAGAAATTGCAAATCGCGGCAAAATTCGCGGATGCGCCGAGCGCTATTACAAAGGAACCGCAAGGACTATCTCTACCGTCTCTAGCCCAAACGGTTGCGGAGATATGAGTAATTTAGTAAAGGTCGTTTTTGGTTTTGTAAATTTTAAACGCACACTTTTTCAAAATGACAAATTTTACTAGAAATGACAGGTGACAGATAGGAGGCAGTTCTACTTAGGTTAAATAGATTGAATTAGATGAATCTAAACTAAGAGATGTGTTCTGAGTTTTGCTAAGTACTCACAAGAGATTTTGAACAGGAAAGCGACTTGGTCACGATCTTCAGTCTGGTCAGGTCTTTCCGGATTCTGCTCACAGCGCCTGGTCTGGTCTCGGCTAGGCACAGCACTGCTTTCTCTCTGGTCTGGTCTCTGCTAGGCACAGCACTGCTTTCTCTCTGGTCTGGTCTCTGCTAGGCACAGCACTGCTTTCTCTCTGGTCTGGTCTCTGCTCTGGATAGATTGAAGTCTCTAGTTTGGCTTTCTGGAGTTTGATGGAGGTAAGTATGGATTTTTCCGGCAGGGCTTCCAGCGGCAGATGAAATTGAATGTCTCTATGTGTCCTGACTCTCTGCTTTTATCTGTTTCTTGAGAATGGGTGTGTGTGTTGCATCACTAGACTTGCCCCTCTCATTCGTCATTGGTCAGGCTTCCATTCCTCCGCTTGATTGGCAAACTGAACTGTGAGTCAGATTGATGTCATTTTATGATCTTTTGAAACAACCTCCCTTATCATCTGTGCACCCAAATATATATATGATCAAAATCCATACTTCAGAGTTACACAGTTGTTTGAAATTACATATACATGGTGTGGCTGAATTTAGCCATGTCTATGTCCAAATCTGCTCATTCTCGGAGCTTGCATTCAAAGAGTGTACATAATTGACTTTTTAACTGCTTTTTCAATTTCCGACATGGACCCAACTTTACATACATGTGTGCAGGGGGTAGGGACATTAACTGATGAAGTTTCAGATTTTTAACATGCACACATTTAGAGTAATATCCACTTTTCCGCTAAAACCCCCCTGAACATACCACCGGTTCCTACCACGTCTTAAACTGTGGGCAGAAAAATCACAAGAATTATGGTATCATTTATAAAATTTTCACATGTCCGCACTATGAATTATCCCCCTTTTTATAAAACCATATCCTTGCTGCAGGGGTGTGTCTTTTCAGGTCACATGGTACAGAAACCAGTCTTTCCAGTTTCTGCCAAGCCAGCTTGCTTCTCACAGGCAGTGCCCCTCCCAGCTTCTCCAGGAGGAAGCCACTTTTTACGACGTCTGTAATAAAAACCTTTGCCTGAGTGGAGAGGGCTTTGTTCACTCTCTGGCAGAGCACAGGAAATTCAATTATCAGATAGATGGCATATCCTTAGTGTGGGCAGCAAAAGGAACATTGGCCTGGGAACATAGTTGTGACTCAAGTTTCACTCCTGATGGGATCCGTTGCTAGGCAAAATCAAGTTCCTTAAGCCAGACCTACAGCTAACTTTTTGTTGCTTTTAAAATAACTTGTAATTTTACACATGCAGCTAGAATGCTGATTCTAAGTGCAAAACTATGACATTTCAACAGTTACAAAGGCATGTGACACCAAACATAGGTCACTCATTTAATTTAACATTTTCGATTTTGGTGGTTTTAAATCCAGTTGCAGTTAGGCTTAAGCTGCTGACTCCATAGCATTTTTGTTATAAGCATTGTTTTTGGGCTCTTCATTTCCCAGATTTTGTAGGCACACAAAACTCCATTCTGCCAAATGTCTGCTGGTGTTCAGTGAATATTTTGCACATGTTGCAAGGTTTCAAATAGGCATTTTGGCTTGCCTTCAGAAACACACAGAGTGGTTTTAAAACGCCGGCTTTTGGATAGTGGTGAGTACTGGTACTGCACCCATTTTTGGGATTTAAGAAATGAATTCCCCACACTTCTAGGTTGCATTTGGCAATCAGCATTGCCATTCCCAATGGTTTCAGACTACTGTGCGGGTAGTCCAATGGTGGTTTTAAAGCGCTTTGAAGCTAACCGGCGCTACTGTTTTTCCTTTGGCAACCCATTTCCCTCATGGCAACCCGGCCTTTCATTCTCACACTGGTGGGTGGCAAGTGAGGCAACCATTTTAATGTGCGCGCAAACTGCGCAGCTTTCCTGGATTTCGGCGCACATGTGGGTTTTCCGCCATCTTGAATTTCCTAAGCCCACAGCACCAAATGTTGTAGCAGGATAGCTTAAACGTGGGTCAGGACACCCTACAAGCCCCCCCACGTGACTGCACTTTGAGTTTGGGTCGATGGGGAGTCGCGTGCCCAAGGGTTTTGACCCACGCACCGGTCTGTCCGCATAATCTTCTTCCTCTTCGGTAGATGGCACAGTTCAGCATCTTCTTCTCCATCCGGTACTGATCGATGGGTTCTCCTCGCCGGTCCTGATGGGAAGATTGGGCGGTACCCCGGGCCCGTTGCGTCTCTGCTCCCGGTCTCCGGATCGTCCTCCTTGGTCATCCTTCATGGTTTCATCTCTCCTAGGATGATAAAGCAAAAGCGGCAATATCTACTCATAGACGATTTTTTTCCACCACTGTTGAGATAGTGGGGCAGCATATGCATTTCATCATAACAAAACATTACATTCTTATTTTGAAAAAAAAACAGTATCACTAGAGACAGTTTCATGTAAATCACAATATTTTAGAGACTAGATGTGGTAGGTTTTATGATTGGAACTGAATTAGTCTGATACAGTACCCGCTAGGATTCCAGAGGATTCCTCCAGTTGTTGCAGAGTGTGCCTGGGATGGCAACATTTCAACTGGTTTATGTGGACCCACTTGTCTTCCCCCTCTGCCGAACCACCTTTGGGGATGCGGATCTTGTAGGCCACAGGGGAGATCTTATCGACGATCTCAAAGGGTCCCTTCCATGTAGGCAAAAATTTGCGCTGCTTGGCCTGGTTCCTTTGGAAGTTGTATAGATAGACCCGGTCTCCCACCTGATATTCCTTCCTGGAAGTTTTCAGGTCATAATGGGTCTTCATGCTATCAGTCGATCTTTCTAGATTCCGCTGAGCATAAGCAAAAGCATGTTGGAGGTGTTTCCTTAAATTCTCTACATACTCATGAGTAGTGGAGGCATTTATCAGTGTCTGCTCTTGGGTCCTGTAGAGCAAATGCTGCGGAAGCACCATCTTGCGCCCAGTCATCAACTCAAATGGTGACATTTTGGTTGCAGATGAAGAGGTAGATCTGATGGCCATTAGGACCAGAGGTAATCGGATATCCCAACTTGGCCCAGAATCTGCCACAAACTTCTTTAATATGCTCACAATTGTCCGGTTATATCTCTCTACTGCCCCAGAAGAAGCTGGTCTATAAGCAATATGCAGCTTTCTCTTGACCCCCAGTATCTCCCACATCTTTGTCATTACTTCACTGGTGAAGTGGCTACCTCTGTCTGACTCAATCCTTTGAGGTAGACCAAAACGGGAAAAGATGTGGTTAATCATCAAGGCCGCTGCAGTTTCTGCCTTGCAATTTGGGGCTGGGAGACATTCCACCCACTTGGTAAACAAGCATGTCACGGTCAACATGTACTTATTCCCCCTAGCCGAGCGAATCACAGGGCCTACAAAGTCGATTTGTAAATCTGACCATGGCAGTGTCATTCCCCTCTTTTGTAAAGGCGCCCGGTGTGTGAGGGATGATGGCTGAAATTGTGCACACACAAGGCAACCCTTCAGGTACTGGTCGAGGTCCTGCCCCATGTGTGGCCAGTATGCAACCTCTCTTAAGATTTCCAATGTTGTGTGAAACCCCCTATGACCGGCAGTGGCCGCATCATGGGCGTGACTTAACATCAGGCTTCGGAATGAGGTAGGAACCACCCACTGATCGTGGCCAGCTTTGGATTTCCTTACCAACAAACCGTCTTGGATCCGGAACATTTTGGGACATTTCATCAACACTCTTAGGTCCTCTTTCCCAATGTAATCGGTATCCGTCAGGGGAAAGTTCTCAGGGTCCTCAAGGTGCTGGTAAAATTTACCAATTATTGGATCCCCCTTCTGAGCAGTAATCAAATCAGCATCAGGGGTCTCCTTACTCCATTGTGCAATTGAGAGGTCGTTGTGAGCATTTGTCTGGGACCTAGTGATGGCAGTGACCTGGATTTCCCCCAACAGGGACTCAATCTCAATTAGATCCCCTTGGATGGCCCCGGTTTTGGCCAGCTGATCAGCTAAGTCATTTCCAGTTTTGTCTGGTCCCTCTACTTTGGAATGACCCTTGATCTTCTTCCAATAGATGGTCATCCCATTCGAGGTGACCAGATCATCAATGTTTTGGATCAACTTCCCATGTTTCAAGGGTTTGTTGTTAGCACATACCATGCCTCTGGTCTTCCAATTAACCAGGTGCTCCACGAACCCGTTCCGTACATAATCCGAATCTGTGATTATGACCAGTTCGTGGAGTTGATGCTGGACAGCAGTGAGGATGGCCTGATGCACAGCCATCAATTCTGCCACCTGACTACTTCGGGGACCAATTTTGTATCCAGCAGAGGGTTCTGGGGACTCATTCACCCCTGCATTCCCTACGCCGGCCACCAGTTCTTTCTCCCCGTTGTTGTCGACATGGTAAGAGCATCCATCCACATACACAGTGGGCATTCCCTCACACTTGTCTTCTTCAAAGACTTTGTGGGGGGAATTAAGGTATGCCTCCATGTTGTCCTTTATTTTTAGACTTTCGTCCTCGAGACAGTTTTCTCTGGCACAATCATGCAAGTCAGCCAGACCTTGCGCGAGGGGACTCTTCTTGTTTTGGCCATATCTGACCTCCACAGGAAAGCCTTGCATTGACAGAATCCAGGAAGTAATTCGGGAATTACTCACATTTCCGGCCCGGATTCTGTCACTTTGGAGATATTGCAGAGGCTGGTGTGGAGTCTCCACTATGATGTGTTCCCCCTGGATAAACGGGCGGTAATTCTTCAATGCCCACACCGTTGCCAGGAGTGCCTTCTCACAATCGTTGAATTTTTCCTCCACAGAGGATAAAGTTTTGCTCGCATAGGAGATTACTTTATTGACCTTGTCATGCTTTTGATATAATACTGCCGTCAAGCACGTATTAGAGAACCCCGTCTCCAGGAAGAACTCCTTGTTTCTGACAGGGTAAGCCAGGCAAGGCGCTTGTGAGAGGCTTCTTTTGAGTTGTTTTACTGCCTCGGCTTGTTCTGGACCCCATTCCCACTTGACCCCCCCCTTCAGGAGATGAATCAGGGGTCTGGTGATCTCTGCGTAGCCCTCAATGAACTTTCTGCTGTAATTAGTCAGTCCAAGGAGGCTCCTTAGTTCCCGCAGAGTTGTGGGGTCTTTCAGTTTCTGAAGTGCTTCCACTTTCTTTTCCTGGGGACAAAGACCCTGAGGAGTAATCTCATGCCCCAAGAAATTAACACGGGTTCTACACCACTGTGCTTTCTGAAAGGAAAGTTTTGCTCCGGCGGCCCTCAACTGTGTCAGAACATAACGGATCTCCGCTATATGTTCCTCCACAGATGAACTTTTGATGAGGACATCATCTACATAAGCCAGGTTACCCCTTGCACCCAGGTCGGGCATGGCCTTATGTAGGAAAATATTGAACTCATTACCGGAGTTAAGGTATCCGAAGGGAGTCCGGGTCCATGTGTACTGCTGGCCCCCAAAGGTAAAAGCCAGCTTGTATTGGTCCTCCCTACTGACAGGCACGGTCCAGTATCCATTGGTCAGGTCTATTGCAGTGAATACCTGTGACCCCTGAATCTGGGCCAGCCCTTGGTCAATGTAGGGAAGAGGCCATCGGGAAGTGTGGACCCGTTTGTTGAGCTCCCTGAGGTCAGCGCAGAGTCTCCACTGGCCGTTTGGCTTCAATATTCCCAGCACCGGATTATTGAAGGTGCTGTGGACTGGACGGATTATTCCCCGGGACTCAAGGTTCTTAATTATTTCAGTAAGGGACTCCATTGATGCGAGAGGCAAGCGATATTGCTTCACAAACACTGGAGTCATGCCAGGGTCCGTGGGGATTGTTGTGGTGTGGATGACGGTGCGACCACAGTCATATGAGTCTACCGCAAAGAGATCTTGGAAATCCAAGAAAACTTGTTTCAACTTTTGCTTTTGTTCCAGAGTCACACAGGCATCAGCTAGGTTGACTCTCTCTTCCACCATCTGCCTGAAGCCTGGAAAGACTTCTGGTTTGGCTATCTCCGCGGCCTCCTCCAGCTGGGTGGAGAAGTCCCTGGTCAGAGTGCTGATTTGGACCGGAGGCTTCAGGTGGGAAAGGCAGCCCTCATGGACCTGGAAAATCACCTCATCCCTCCTGAAGTCACAGGTCACATCTTCCTTACCATAGGGGCAGGAAGTGTACACCAGGAAGTTCCCCCCATGCCGGGTAAAAATCCTGTCTGGTGTTGCGTTGTCATCACTGTCACTGTCAAAACAGTCCTTGGGGATGGGTCCTAACAGTTCATTTACAAGATCAATGGAGAAATGTCGGTCATCAACCGCCATTCCAATAATGGTGCCTGCGGCTAGAGTAATACTCTTTAAGTCGCTGTTATCCACCTCTATTAGAATGGGGTCATGTTCTATGTTGACTAATGGAGTCGGGTTTACCCCCAACCCTTGCTGTTGGAGAGAAGCATTTAGATGTATGTAAGCATCAGGGTTTTTCAACTCTTGTCCCCTTTTAACTTTCACTTCCAGGGAGAATTGTCAGGTCCTTTCTGGGATGGTGACTTCCTCTTTAACCTGAATTTCAACTGCATAAGGTAGCAATTGAGCTGACCTAAATGCTTTTTCTGGATCATCAAAGCCCATGGGATTATCCGCTAATCGGGACCAAGCTTTGAAGTTTATTAGGTCCAAACTAATGGCAAAGCGATTGAGAATGTCACTGCCTAAGTAAAAGGCGGCAGGGACGTCTCGCACGACCCAGCAATTGTGGACTATGCTCTTGTTGCCAATGGAGATTTTGAGCATACACCTGCTTGGCAGGAGATGTTTGGAATTAGGTGTTTCCAGGTCCATTTCCCACTTGTCTATCAGTTTGAAGGTGGGAATGGCTGGATCTTTTGGGAGTTGGCGGAACATGGCTTCGCTGATGAAGCTCTTACCGTTGTTCACACACACTCGAGCGAGAACAGAGTCCTTCCCATCATTTAACTGAACAGGGATGAACAACTGCTCTCCAATTTGCTGAATATCAGCCAGGCTCTGAGCTGATTTCACATCTTTCTGGACTATAGGAGTGGGAGTTTCAGGTTGTGGATTGGTATAGAATTTCAGAGTGTTTCCTTCCAGCGTGGAATACCACTTTAGACTGGAAGGAAGGTTGATTTTCAGAAATAGAGAGGACCCCCCATCACCAGTCTGTTGTCCTACTGCTATTACTGTCACGTCTGGAATTTGGTTGTTCTGGAAGTGAAATTCTACTTGGTCAGATTTTTGTTCAACCATGTGGCATGTGCCGTTTAAACTAACATGGTTGACACTCTGTTTTAATTTTATGGGTCGGCTAGTCTGAGTCCAGAGGACCTTGTTTACGCAATCTATTAGGGGTGACAACCTTCTCAGGAGGTCATTCCCTAGTAAACAAGGGGTGCCCTCTGGGGTCACAACTATGACCGGGTGTTTCAACTTATGTCGCCCGATCTTAATGTCCAAGTCTGCCGTCCCCTCGACGGGAATTTCCTTCCCGTCAAAGTTCTGCAGTTGTCCAGGAAGAGAGGTGAGAGGAATTTGGTAATTCTCTCCCCTTCCTGCATTCAGTTCGTCAAAGGCCCTTCTGGACAGAAGGGTAGCTTGAGATCCAGTGTCCACCAGTGCTGAGATTGTACCCTGCCCCTGTACTTGTACCGGGGCATAATATCTTCCCTCCTTCTCCTCAAGGGGGCACAGATAATGTACATTTTTGGACAACTGGTGGGCTAACTTTCTGGTTTTGGACATCGCTAGCGAAGAAATTTGGGCAGAATTCTGTGGAGAGTCTTGGGAATCTGAAAGAAAAAGTTGGCAACTGGAGATCAGAGCCATTGTGGGTTCCCCTGGCTCCGGTTCTGGGCCGCCCCCCCCTTTTTGGAGGCAGTCACCAGGATGGGTTTGAACCAGGGGATTTTCTTGCTGTTGGTTCTGGGATGAGATGGTGGGCGGCGGTAGCTCAGTCTCCACATCTCCCCAGTCTGGATTTGCATCCCTAGGGACCCATTTTTCTTTGGGAGGAGTTCCCCCCTCTCTGAAGGAGAAGATCCTTTTCCCAGGATCCTCTGAGGATCCCTCTCCCTCAACTTGGAAGATCTGTACCTCCTCCTCAAACTGAGTCTGTTTGGGTCTTTTGTTTCTCCTACCCCCCCTCTGCTCCTTAGGAGGCAGACTTTCAGGGGCAAGAGATTTTGTTTCCGGTTCCTGGGTTTCCAGGGGCTGTTTACAAGTGAGGAAGGAAGCTTCCTCCAAGGCTTTACACCCCCCTTCCCCTTGTGCCTCCTCCCTGGGAACCGGTGAGTTATCGGGGTGCTGCCCCCGTCATTGTTCTGGAGCACCAGGTCCAGAGTTGGGTGCGTTCTGCGCCGGCACGCCCATCTGAGGGTTCTGCTGAGCCCTCAGTATGTGACCCAGATCCCGCGCCATGTTTTGAACCTGGCGCTCTAACTGGGAAACCCGCTCAGGCTGATACGGGGCCCTGTTTTCTCCCCTGGGCTGATCCCGGGAAGGGTAGCTGTCCCTTCTTTGGTAGTACCCCTGGTTGGGAAGATTTGGGTACCCCTCCACCCTTGGCCTCCCCTCTCCCGGATTCAGTGGTCTGGGCTCAGGGAATTGGGGAAAGAAGGATGGATGGTTTTGGGGCTGAAAGTCGGGAGGATATCTGGGGAAAAAGTTCTGCCCAGGGTTTGGTAAATTTCTGCCCTCCTGTGGGAAGTTTGGAGGGAAGTTCCCTGGGTTAGGTGCTTGGCTGGATCCCCCCCCTTGGGCTGGAGGAGTCCACACATAACCCAGGATGGGTCTGTTACCTTTGTAGCGAGGACTTACATAGTCAGGAGAGCGAGGGACCCCATTTGTGGGGCTGCCTCCCTGGCTCCCTGTCTGCGACTGGCCCGAGGACCTTCTGGGCCTAGCATTATTAGGTGCAGGTAGGTTTTTAGGCCCCCCCATCTCCAAATCCAAAACGGGGGTGACCTTTACCTCTGCCACCTTGGCAGCAGCAGGGGTGCTGTTGGCTTTGGGGTTTTTCTGGGCATTGCTTTTATTTTCTATGGGCTTCTGCACCTCATAGATGCGGGTAGCCTGTTCAATGACCCAGTCTAAAGATCTTTTCTCGTGAAAATCCCTCACGAGCTGGGTCATGATATATTTGGGCAAGGCATGGAAAAACGTGTTTATAAATTCACGGCTATCCGTGCGCACCCTTCTTGTGGTCTGTGCAAAAGCCCGCTTTAACTCCTGCACAAATTCTTGTGGGGCCTGATCCTCCCCACATTGCAATTTGTAGGCTGCCTTGCGAGCCTCTTGAGGATTTCTGTGAACAGAAAAATGTTTCAGGATGGCCGCCTTATAGGTGGACCATCTTAAATGATTTTGGTCCTCCAGCCCCGCAAAGAAACTGGAGTATTCCGGGGAGAAGGTCCACTTTACATATTGAATGCAGCTTTGGCTGTCCTTCAAATGGAAAGTCTCCATCATTTGTTCAAACAACTCTAAGTGCTCCCAAACAGAATACTTAGCGTTCTTATGGTAAGGCGTGATGACGCTCCTGATCGCCTTAATCAGCTTTAAGGGGTCCTTGAGCAAGGCCCTTTTTGCCTTATTGGCCTTTTTGGTTCGGGTAACCCTTGTCCATTCTTCGTCGGACTCAGAGGCACTGCTCCCAGAGGTTCCCGTCTGTTCTTCCAGGTTTTCCCGGATTCTGCGAGCCTGGGAATGGCTGGCAGAATGTGGGGACCTGGTCTCCTGTGTCCTGCGCAGTTCAGAGGAGTCTTCAGATTCCTCCTTGCTGTCAGGATTTGATGGGTACCCCCTCCACTGACCTAACTGGGCAGAGGTTTTCAGGATGCCCTTAATGGGCCTACTCTCCTGGGGTTCCCCACTGAACTGTATTGTACTTGGGTGCCCATACCCGGATGCCCACCCCTCCATTCCTGGATGGTACTGGCCTATGAGCCCCATGCTTCTGGCTGGATAGTAATCTGCCATCCCTGTGGCCCTGTGCTCATGTGCGCCAGGGGACATGGGGGTGGCAGAGTCCAGGGACTGAGAGGTATGAGGGCCTCTGGTACTAGGGCTCCTGAGGTTATGCTCCGGAGTTTCCATTTCCCAGCGAACCTCATCTCTATCCGCCCCTGCTCCCTGTTGCAATGCAAGAGCCTGCATTTGTGCCTTCAGTTCCTCAGTTAAGGCCTTACTCGACTCTATCAGTCTCTCCTGCATCGCTACCTGCTGTTGGAGCCTATCATTGTGTTGACAGAGGGCCTCATTTTCCCTCTGTGCTTCCTGGTTGGTCCTGGAGAACTGGGCCAGTCTTTGCTGCAGGAGGGTTACCTCCTGAGCTGTGTCCCTATTGGCCTGCTCCGTTCTTGCTAGAGCATCCTCCACCCTCCTGGTGTGCTCTAGCAAGTTCTGGTTTTCTTTTTGGAGGTCACCCAGTCCCTGGTGGGCCAGGTGATTTTCTTCCATTTTCCTTTTTAAATGGCAGACTTCCTGGCCTAAGGCGTCTCTTTCCTGACTAAGAGCCTGCATTTGTGCCGCCAGGTCGTCCCTTTGCCTTTGGAAGGCACCAGCTTTCTGGCGCTCCTGATCAAACTCTGCCTGGGTATCCAGGTCTTTCAGGATCAGTTTATTGCTCTCCTCTTTCTCTCTGTCTAGTTGGATTTGCAGGGTGGCTACCTGCTCTGTGCATGCCCTGTTGAAATTGATCTGTTGCTCCAGCTTTTTCTGGCTCTGCAGTAAGGAGTCCAAACTGTCTTGGTGCTCCTTCTGCAGGGCCAGAAATCTAGTATCCTGTTCTGACTTTTCCTTTTGCAGCACATCCATATCCTCCTTTATTTTAGTAATGTACAGTCTGCTGTCATTTTCTGACTCCTGGCTCCTCTGCTCAGAAGAGTCCAGATCAGATTGGACCTTCTGTAATGCCATCTGTTGCCTATTTGCCAGATTTTGGCTTTCAGCACATCTATCCTGCATGTCTCCCATATATAGGTACAGGTATGCTGCTATCCTGGCGATCTTATTGTGTTCCTCTTTGGCTTTAGGAGCCATATATAGTTCACTCAGGGCCACATGTAAGGGACCCTGATCTCTATATATATCTGACCCTGTTTCAGTGACCTGTTGTGTGATGGCCTGCAACCACACATCCTGGCCCTGTTCGGTCCATTCACCTCTCACAAATAGCTTATGCAAGAGGTGCTCTCTGGCTATTTTCATGTCTACTAAGGTCGTCATTCTAGAGATTGGTCTCTGTCCTGACTTACAGAAGTTAGTATTTTATTTTTGCAGAACAGAACTTTTCTTGGAGTGTCCCTTTTGAGGAATGCTTCACAGCGTAATGCAGCGTGGTGATCCGACCGGGTGTATGTATCCCGTCAGTTAGCACACTGTATTAAGCTGCACAACTGGTAAATCTAACCCAACGTCTCGGCTCGAGCCCCCACTTTGTAAGAGGATTCAATTCAGCACTACAGCCAAGTTAACGCCTAGTCTAGAATACTGAATGAAAACCCTTATTGATATATCTTTAGGTCCAGTTCATGCGTTCTGGATGACTACCCTTGTATAACACCCCTCTCTTGGAATCCCCCTGACCCCACTGAGCCAAGAAGTAATTCTGTTTTGCAAGTTTAAAAGGTTTATTTGATAAATTAAAATATATATCACACTTTTTAATAAATTAATAATTGAATATCACACTTAATCTGATATGGTAAATATTAACAACGGAGAATCTGGCACTAGCACACTTCTTTAATCACTAATGAGTTGACATGAAATGGATAAGGTAGCACACTGGTAAATAGGAACAAAAGTATAATGTGGTAGAGGATGCTTTATGTAGGCTCAGGTGGATGCAATATTCAATGAATGCAGTACAGAAAATACGCAATATGATTTCAACCAAACAATGTAATCACTTTTCTCTGGCTACTCCCCTCCCCCCCTTGATGCAAGGCAAGGAAATGGAAGGAAAACACACAGTTCTCAGAAATGCAATCAACTGTAATTCAGTTCAATCCAGCAAGCTTAAACAGAAGTTTGAAAACACAGGCAAATGCTTTGATAGGTGCTAGCAATGAATGAGAAATATGCTGGAAACGCTCTTAATTCCCTTTTAGAGGTTCAGGATGAGTGGTATCTAGTTAATATTAGTCCAGGCTCACACTAGCAATGATGCAGGGATAGTTAGCAGGTTAAACGAATTTCTGGCAAATGAAATCAGGCAGCAGCAGTTTTTTTACATGTGAAGAAATTGCAAATCGCGGCAAAATTCGCGGATGCGCCGAGCGCTATTACAAAGGAACCGCAAGGACTATCTCTACCGTTTTGGGGTCCTAGGAAAGCCTGGGATCTCAGCTTCCAAATGAAAGTTATTGCAAGTCTCTAGCCCAAACGGTTGCGGAGATATGAGTAATTTAGTAAAGGTCGTTTTTGGTTTTGTAAATTTTAAACGCACACTTTTTCAAAATGACAAATTTTACTAGAAATGACAGGTGACAGATAGGAGGCAGTTCTACTTAGGTTAAATAGATTGAATTAGATGAATTTAAACTAAGAGATGTGTTCTGAGTTTTGCTAAGTACTCACAAGAGATTTTGAACAGGAAAGCGACTTGGTCACGATCTTCAGTCTGGTCAGGTCTTTCCGGATTCTGCTCACAGCGCCTGGTCTGGTCTCGGCTAGGCACAGCACTGCTTTCTCTCTGGTCTGGTCTCTGCTAGGCACAGCACTGCTTTCTCTCTGGTCTGGTCTCTGCTAGGCACAGCACTGCTTTCTCTCTGGTCTGGTCTCTGCTCTGGATAGATTGAAGTCTCTAGTTTGGCTTTCTGGAGTTTGATGGAGGTAAGTATGGATTTTTCCGGCAGGGCTTCCAGCGGCAGATGAAATTGAATGTCTCTATGTGTCCTGACTCTCTGCTTTTATCTGTTTCTTGAGAATGGGTGTGTGTGTTGCATCACTAGACTTGCCCCTCTCATTCGTCATTGGTCAGGCTTCCATTCCTCCGCTTGATTGGCAAACTGAACTGTGAGTCAGATTGATGTCATTTTATGATCTTTTGAAACAACCTCCCTTATCATCTGTGCACCCAAATATATATATGATCAAAATCCATACTTCAGAGTTACACAGTTGTTTGAAATTACATATACATGGTGTGGCTGAATTTAGCCATGTCTATGTCCAAATCTGCTCATTCTCGGAGCTTGCATTCAAAGAGTGTACATAATTGACTTTTTAACTGCTTTTTCAATTTCCGACATGGACCCAGCTTTACATACATGTGTGCAGGGGGTAGGGACATTAACTGATGAAGTTTCAGATTTTTAACATGCACACATTTAGAGTAATATCCACTTTTCCGCTAAAACCCCCCTGAACATACCACCGGTTCCTACCACGTCTTAAACTGTGGGCAGAAAAATCACAAGAATTATGGTATCATTTATAAAATGTTCACATGTCCGCACTATGAATTATCCCCCTTTTTATAAAACCATATCCTTGCTGCAGGGGTGTGTCTTTTCAGGTCACATGGTACAGAAACCAGTCTTTCCAGTTTCTGCCAAGCCAGCTTGCTTCTCACAGGCAGTGCCCCTCCCAGCTTCTCCAGGAGGAAGCCACTTTTTACGACGTCTGTAATAAAAACCTTTGCCTGAGTGGAGAGGGCTTTGTTCACTCTCTGGCAGAGCACAGGAAATTCAATTATCAGATAGATGGCATATCCTTAGTGTGGGCAGCAAAAGGAACATTGGCCTGGGAACATAGTTGTGACTCAAGTTTCACTCCTGATGGGATCCGTTGCTAGGCAAAATCAAGTTCCTTAAGCCAGACCTACAGCTAACTTTTTGTTGCTTTTAAAATAACTTGTAATTTTACACATGCAGCTAGAATGCTGATTCTAAGTGCAAAACTATGACATTTCAACAGTTACAAAGGCATGTGACACCAAACATAGGTCACTCATTTAATTTAACATTTTCGATTTTGGTGGTTTTAAATCCAGTTGCAGTTAGGCTTAAGCTGCTGACTCCATAGCATTTTTGTTATAAGCATTGTTTTTGGGCTCTTCATTTCCCAGATTTTGTAGGCACACAAAACTCCATTCTGCCAAATGTCTGCTGGTGTTCAGTGAATATTTTGCACATGTTGCAAGGTTTCAAATAGGCATTTTGGCTTGCCTTCAGAAACACACAGAGTGGTTTTAAAACGCCGGCTTTTGGATAGTGGTGAGTACTGGTACTGCACCCATTTTTGGGATTTAAGAAATGAATTCCCCACACTTCTAGGTTGCATTTGGCAATCAGCATTGCCATTCCCAATGGTTTCAGACTACTGTGCGGGTAGTCCAATGGTGGTTTTAAAGCGCTTTGAAGCTAACCGGCGCTACTGTTTTTCCTTTGGCAACCCATTTCCCTCATGGCAACCCGGCCTTTCATTCTCGCACTGGTGGGTGGCAAGTGAGGCAACCATTTTAATGTGCGCGCAAACTGCGCAGCTTTCCTGGATTTCGGCGCACATGTGGGTTTTCCGCCATCTTGAATTTCCTAAGCCCACAGCACCAAATGTTGTAGCAGGATAGCTTAAACGTGGGTCAGGACACCCTACATAACATATATATATTTATTTTTAACAGACCAGGTAAGAAAAGAAGAATGGCCAACAAAGGACACAGAGGAAGACAGGCTGAAAAGGATAGAAGTGAAAATTTTAACAGTTTAAGGCAATTTGTGGAGGAATATGTGAGAGGAAAAATATGATATCACTGTCCCACCTGTACCTGCCCCCTTCTCCATTTCCTAGTGAACCATCCCCAAACCTTCAAGAAGAAAATAAACTTTTTGATGAAACATCCATCCCTTCATCCCCTCACAGATCATCCCCTCGCAACCAGCCCGTGTTAAACCTTAATTCCCCTATATTCGTTTCAGTATCTGCTTCCCCCTGTATTTCTCTTGATTGTTGTGTGTGTGTGTGCATTGACATTTTTTTTATGTTAGTTGTAGTGGAAGGGTTTGAGGCAAAAACATTTTTTTAAAAGAGTTAAAATGTCCGCGGACAGCGTGCCTGTTCGAGCTGGCCGTAAGCAACAGAATATGGATGTTCTAACAGCAATACACCTACCCGTACCAATCGCAACCAAGATGGAACTGATCTTAGAACGCACCAGCTGTTCAAGTTGTGCGTACATGAACATAATGGGGCGTCCTAAGGACATTATACCTCTCCGTACTGCTCACAAACAAGATAAAACATGTTCTTAGAATACACCAGGTGTCCGAGATGTCTGTAAATGAACAAAATGGAAGTGTCCGAAGGACACTATACCTGTCCGTACCGTCCACAGCCAAGATGGAACTGTCCGTAGAACAGGCGCAGTGCCGGCATGTCCGTAGTCAAACAAAATGGAGGTGTCCTAAGGACACTGTACATGGCCGTACAGTCAGCAGATCATGTACGCACATGCGCACTACACCCATAAGTACTGCAAACATCGTCCCGTCCGTATTTGTCAGTGTCACTTGTGTCACACTTTGAATTTGTTTCAGGACCCGAACACTGTCCGTGGAACACCCGCGTGCATGCGCATGTCCCTTACTCTGCATTTGCTGTCCAGCGAGCACCCATTTCCCTCGTGGATGTGTTCATGACGTCATCATGTGACCGCACCCACGCTGAGCGTGTGGACTAATTTGCATAGTTTGTCTACTTCCGCAACATTTCAAAAGAACTTATACAAACATGGGAAATTATTTTACAGTATAAAATCACCATTTCACATGTCCCATACAATGGCCCTACCTTTGAACGTATTGTTTAGAATTTTTGAAACGCTTTTGAGTGATCAATATGGTCACGAGCCGCACCCCTTCACCCCTTTAAATGGCCACACCCCCGAGTTCATCTTCATTGTGCTTCTGGCTATAGCAGATTGAGTTGTGCTGCCTTTACTGCTGTAGCGAACATTAGCCGACTAATCCTTATGGCACCCATGGCTACTGTTTCTTCATTAGCCTCAGCACCACCCCAAACCCTCCACTGCCACCACCTCCTCACGGGCCTACAGAGGGAAATACGGATGAGGATGTAGAGAGCGAGGAAGAAGAGGAAGAAGAGAATGAGGTGGAGAAACTCTGCACTACAAGCACTCGCCGGGAGTCGTGGGTGTGGCGGTTGTTTACCATTTTTGGGAACGTACCAAAAGCAAGTGCGAAGCAGTGCAAGTTGGTGCTGAGTCGCAGCAGACCTGGTGCGTACAGCTTTGGTATGACAACCATGAAGCGACACCTAACTTCCTTCCACAGTGCGGACATTCGCAAGGTGGTGCCATGTGAAGAACGTAGTAGATTGAGTTCCTCCACAGCATCCTGCGTGTCCGATCGTCTCACCACAAGAGACACTCCTGTGGGGAGCGCATCCCTCCAGCTGCGTCACAAGCCATTCCTGATGCTGTTGACCCTTACCTTTCGAGGGTCACAATATTGTGTATGTACTGCGACGCAGTACTCTGCAGGGGGCAGAACATTCAAAGTGCTTTTGAGGCTATGGTCACAGAGCACCAGAAGTAAAGCCCACCCTACATCTTTCTCTCTCCACCTACCCTTTCTTATCCCTGTGGTTGGTGTCCCTTCCTTACCCTCCTTTGCCCTCCTCTCCTGGTGTGTCGTGTGCTGAAAAGCAATACACCGGAAAACAACAAAAATTATAAAAAAGGCTCTTTTCAGAGCCGCCTTTCTCAGTTTAACAATAGAACTATCAAGTGACCGTTGTAGGCGCCCACTCATTTTTGAAAAAGTCAGCAGACAGTCGTAGGATGCACAAAAATGGAGGATGCAAGTGGAGCAAAACCAATGCACTTTTCGCTGGGAGTAAGTGGTGGCTCTGAAAAGAGCCTTTCGGTAGTGTTTTGTGTGTTTCAAAAACTGTGGATTTGAAAAAACGGATTGCCAAATACGTGACTATGAATCCAAAAAAGGTTGCAATGCATTTTGTACATTGCGAAAAAAAATCTGATTGCCAGCATATGTGAGATGAACTCCATCTCTGCGAAAAATGAAAGTGCTGCGAAACAAAATGTTTTCATTGTGGAATGAGGACATGCCAACATCTCTTAGAAAGGCACAAACAGCCTTATTGACATTGAGCCTCGCTTTCTCCATTTGTGGACCAAATGCAGAAGAATGCAGCCATATTTGTCTTTGTGCAATATGGAAAAAACTATTTGGCAATTTGGAAACATGTCCATGACCTTCGCAAGTTCTTCCTTTATTGCAAATTGCAAAGAAATTCCAGACACATGGCCTAAACTGTTTCCTCTGCAATGAATGATAATTATATCAGGATGAAGCTCTGTCTTTAAAGTAGCACAGAGAGGTACCAAGTCCAGCCACCTCATTCCATGCACGCCATGCCAGTGCACTTCCACATGAGGAAATCCAAGATCTGCAGATAGACCGCAACTTTCTGCATGCACCTTCAACCAATGTATCCATGAGTCTCCCAAAATCCAGGTAATCTGTTTTCGAGCACACAGAGCCATGGCTGTCTGGTCTCCTGTCAGGGAAAAGATGTTCTCAGTAAATTTCTCTGTTCAGAACACACCCACTGAACTTTACTAACCTATCCCTACCTTCGTACATTCTCATTTGCATGCGTCTCCACCCCAGAATCCCTGTTGGTAATATGTGCTGCCTGCAGACTATCACCATGTCCGCGGATACGTAGAGGAAGAGAGCGTGATGACTGTACATTTAAATATTATTCCCCTTTTCCCCTTTAAGGTGGGCTCTGAAAAGAGCCATTTTTCTTGTTTTTTGGGCTGATGCCTTACAGACACCTGTTATTTTGTTTTTTGTTGATATGTTTTCTTCTTACTTTACTCCTACAATCATTACAGAACCTTCTCCAAAGCAAGCCTTACATTCCAAAAGAAAATGGCATTTCCCAAAGAAGATAACGCAACACCATCTGCTTCAAAATAAGCCGCATTACTGGGAACAATGTTCTCGTGGCTGCAGAAAAACATACCAGCTGGTAACATGAAAGCATGCATGCCGCGATTGATGTTACACCTCCCAATACTTTGATCAGGACAGAAAACAGAACTGTTCTCCCATTTTCCTCTAGGGAGTAACCCAGAAAAAATTACTTTCGCAGTTGGAAAGATGTTAATGTCTGCTTGCACCAACTGTTCCAAATCTTCCAACAAAGTACGTGAACTCACGTAGCCCAAATGGCAAGCACCGTAGTGCAAAAGTACCACATGGGGACTGGTCATCCTATGCATGTCTCTGCAAGCTTGGACAATTGCCGCAACATTGCGATCATTCTCAGCGCTCCACACCACCTCCACTCCTCTCACATCGAAATTGTGTGCCACAGGCCTACTTTCGGAATAGTGCTGTAAACCATGGACAAAAATATCTCCAAACACCAAAACCCTGACTCTCTCCAACCCTGCCATCTTCAGTACACGCACCGTCTTTCGACACAAAAGAACAATATGAACATCTTATTGGCTGATGCCTTCAGTCCCCTTTCCATGCTGGATTTGCTGTAGAACCCCGTATGTGGCACGCCCTACCCACGAACAAGGGCTTCTATGTGCGGCATGTAACTCTTAGCCAGTCCTTCTACCCTTTCCACATCACTCGAAAAATTCATTCCCTCATTGGACACAGCTAAGCAGTCACACAAACATCCACCAATCACATTCAACATCTCTACATCTAGCTCTGTCATCAAAATTTCGCACTTCAAATGTACTATTGATCACTCTGAATGCAAGTCGCATATCATTGCAAAGCACCTACTTCAAAAACTACTGTGCAAGTGTTGTGAATTTCTACGTACAGCTCCATGCATGCGCACATGGATGTGTATGTACAAGTACAGGTATGCATATTTTAATCAGAGAACAACCCTTATGATTTCATTTAAACAAATTAATGCCACTAAATCTGCTTAGGCAATACATACCAACGCTCCCCCTTTAAGTGCAAGACTTCCGATTTTTCAATGACAAACCGCACTACTTCTTACTGTCTCCCGCATAACCTGCAGATACGTAACAACCCTCCCTATTTAGCGTGAAACTCGATTTTCCATTAGAAAATGTCACAATTTTTTACTGTGTACCGCCTACATTAATGCTTCTTCCAATGCGATCATATGAGAAAAATAAACGATCCCGATTGCTGTGGTGACATCTCCCTCTGAGGGTCTCCCGATTTTGCAGATTGTAGTGACATTTTTTTCCCATCTACTATAATGACCTATCACTTACAAACGTCTCTGCTATGGACAACACAGCTTAAAAAAAACATGGCATGGCATTTTCATAAACTTAAAATTGTACTCATTTGTGAATCACGTTCAACTAACATACTGCAAATAACATACAAAAGCAGCACATATTGAAGTGAAATGCAGACATGCACTGTGTTGAGATATCAAAGGAGAATACTCAGACGAAAGATGCAAAATTAACGTGTACAGTAACATCACTGCTTTAATCACACAAAGTTACTAACTTCTTCTTTTTACAATCACAGTGAAGACTACTCTCCTGAACATCAACAGCATCTACACTGCAAACGACAAATCCGAAGAAACCTGGTCATTCCACAAAAAAAATTAAGTACAGTACTACCTTTATATTCTTACTGTTCCTCAAAGAGACTGTGTGGGTTATTTATTTAATTTGCGCACCAAAACAAACATTGATTTCTGAACCATTCTACCCACAAATCCCCATTTATTAAACAAAGAATAACAGGCAGAATGGTTCACAAATCCCTGTGTTTTTGGAACTCAAATAACACACAGAAGCCTTAGAATGTTAGTACAAGAAAACAAATAGCTGTTTCAATGTTATACCATTACGTTTACTATTAATGCTTCTCCTCGCCACTAGCACCCTTTGTACTCTCATCTGAAGCACAGTGTAGTAGTATACAAACAGAAAAATAGCCTTCCCAACTCATTGTAACAGCCCAATGCACATTCACACACCACCACAAAGAGCTTCCCCATCAAACTCAAGCACGCATGCACACAGCACATATACATTGTACAACAGACCAAACCATGCCTTCTTTTTTTCAAAAGACCCCAAATAATGCCTACCAAAAGCAAGTCTGTAGAAAGCAACGTGGAAATAGAGCAAATGAAAATAAAAGTGTCCAAAATAAGCATCCATCTGTAGCAGAGTTTGTAGAGAACATTGGAACAAAACAGCTAATACAGTCGTTTAGCAAAACAAATGAAGCTTCAACTACTGAAACTTTGCCTCCTCTATCAAAACACAAAACACTTTACAAAAAATCGCTTCCAGTACTGCTAACAATGTTCCTATTAATCCTGATATAGTAACAAGAACCCATAATAAAAAAGTATTCTAGCAAAAATGTTTCGCCACAGAGTCCTTCAGAATCTAATAAGAAGAGGACCGAAATCATCCTCAACCCTTAAAACCTACCGTAGAAAATTAATCCTACAAGCTCTCGTAGACAGTGCAATCCTTCTCAAAAGGAAGTTGTTTATATTAGTGTTAAATAGGATGAAACCACTAACAAAACTAAGTACTAAACTGCAAAAGAAACTTATCAATAAACGGAATGTCAACAAAAATAACTTCTTAAATATTTGTGGAGGTGAATGGAGTCACACAACAACCACAGAACCATATTTTAATGAAGAAGCATAGAAACAAAATCAAACAAACACAATTGCCATCCATAGCAGCGGACAACGTTATGAAAAAATCAATAATACCATCATGGAACAAGAAACACTGCTTACAAAAGTATCGCCTGAAAACTCAGACTTACCTCTCAATTTGACTGAACCAGACCATCCAGTATACAAATGGCTGTGCACGTCAATGTGTGACATTCCTAACAAATCTTTCAAATCTTTATGTCAGTTCCTCAATCAGTATATGAATGGTAAAGACAAAATTTAAATTAAAGTGCTGCAAAATATGGATATCTGTCCAGTGCGCAAATACACAGGACTACAAGGACATTCATTAGCCTGCATTTCAGTACCTATTTGCAAAAGCACCTTCCATGATATCAAAAGGATATCAATACATCATTCAAATGTAAGAAATCTAGTGTATAAAATGCACTATGCTAAAAGTCCAGCTTTAGAATTAGCCAATTTAAATAACACTCTTCTGCATGGTACACCCAAATACATACAAGAAGAAATCGACCGTATCCAGAGAAAATATTTTGGAAGTGAAAGCCACTTACAAAATGCAATAGTTTTAGAACAGACTGGCAGCAATTCTGCTCATAGCAATCTTCTATTAGACACATACAAAAAAGAAATACTAAAATTTAAAAGTGCATCAGCTGAAGTACAAAACCATGTCTGTGTTTGTTTCTGCAGAATGTTTTATATAAGGAACACAAAAAATATAGACGAAACATACAAAACAGAAGACTTGACGATTCCAAATGGTTTGAATTAGCTCTCTATCTTTTAGCAAAATACAAATACCAAATAAGTGAACCCCTAATATGTTGCAGTTACTGCACTACAAAACTGGACAACAACCAAACTCCTTCACGTGGTATCACAAATAATTTGGAATTGTTCCCACTACCAAAACCCCTGCAACAACTCAATTTGTATGAGAGCATCATAATTCAAACAGTTCACACATTTCAAGCAATAATACGCCTTCAACCAAAAACAGCAAAATTACCTCCCTCTGAATTGGTGAAAGGAATTTGTGGCAAAGTAGTTTATTTGCCATTAGATCTGACAGAAAATGTACACACTCTAGGAGTGCAACATCCAATAGAGCATTCTTTAATTGTCTTGGTAAATGGTGTACTAACAAAAGACAAAAAAAGTTGGCAAAAACTGGTGGACTTACATAAAGTAAGACAAGCCTTGCCATATCTGAAAGAGAATAATGAATACTAAAAAGAGATAAATATTGAAGAAAGCTTAAGGGAAACAACTGAAATAATTCAAGAGTCATCAGAAGCTGGTCATTTTGAACTTCTGGATCCTGCTGCAGTATCCACTCTTTTGGAACATTACACAATTCATCCATTGCATTCCAAAGAAAGCATAGATGATACACTAGAAACGTACCAAATGCGACAAACCAAAGGGTCACCAATGAGCATATGGGAAAAAAGTATAGAAGCACATGCTTTTCCAATGCTATTTCATACTGGCAAAGGCGGAAGATACAATGATAGACCCGCTCAGATTACGGCATCAGAATACCGCTCATTACGAATGTATTCGCAAGATCCCAGATTTAGACAAAATGTGGAATACATATTCCACCTATTCTTTGAAAGTGAACTAGCAACCCTATGTTATGGAGTTGCACACATTTTGAAATCTGGAACCCACTTTTAAAATATGTCAGTTACGCAATTAATACAAAAAGTACAAGAAAAAGATGAGGTTTTACAATCAAGTATAACAAATCTGTTTGAAAACATGTGTGGTGCAAAATAATACTGGTTACGACCGCACAGAGACGTACGTTGTATGATCAGAAACCTTGGACCACCGACTTGGTTTGTTACACTAAGTTGTGCAGAATATGCATGGAAAGATTTACATGAGTTCCTATGCATATCAAACAACAAAACCAACATAGATATATTAACACCTGAAGAACTTTGCTCTCTAGATCCAGTTAATGTGTCAATATATTTCCATCATCGTTTCATTGCTATGCTACACTTTATTTGTAATAAAACTGTTCCTCCCCTCGGAGAAGTGCAACACTTCTTTTGGAGAAAAGAATACCAAGCGAGAGGAGCACCACATATTCACATGCTTTTATTGATCAAAGGTACACCTAAATTTGGTCACGACAGTGATGCCACTGTTTTGCAGTTCATCCAAAAATATGTCAATTGTGAAATCCCTTCACAACGCACACATAGGGCCTCATTAGGACCGAGGCGGTAAGGGGTTTACGGCGGCGTAAACAGCACTGACCCTTACCGCCTGATTCCGAGGTCCCTTAGCGCCATGGAGGATTTAACACCTGCTTTTAGCAGGTGTTAAAATCCATGGCGCTAAGGGACCTTGTTGTTAATTACGCCACCGTAATTTACGGTGGCGTAATTAACGCCTTCCCCACTCCCATTATGCCCTATGGGGCAAAAATGGGAATGGGGAAGGGTAAATGGGTTAATGGGGACTTACCGCCCTGCCAACCTCGGAATGGGGCGGTAAGTCCGCCAACCACCATGGCGTAAACGTAGTGGTAAAGGTACAACCCAGGCGGTAACTTACCGCCTGGGTCGTAATGAGGCCCATAGTAACCTGTGGGGACACATTTTAAAATTTCAAAGACACAAATGTGGCAAATATTGTCATCACAAATACAAAAGCAAAGGGAAATACTACACCAAATGCCGCTTTGGTTTCCCTAGACCAGTTACAGAAACAGGTGAAGTGAACAACTTCATGTCTTTAGTTCGACATAGTGTTAAAGGTAAATCACCTAAGAACACGTATTGCATAAAAAGAACAGAAGAATCAAAATATATCAATGATTACAATGCAATCATTGCCCTCTTATGGAATGCAAATATAGATGTGCAGTACATTGCAGACAATTCCACTGCAGTTGCACGATATGTTACAGCCTACTTAACAAAAGCAGAAAAAACAGAGCTTCAAGACCTCTGGAATGACCTATCATCAGACAAAACACTATCTCAGAAATTGTACAGCCTAGACATAAAAATGCTCTCTCATAGAGAATGTGGCACCTATGAAGTGGCAGATCGTTTAACCGGTACTGCTTTGTATGGAAAATCAGACAACATAGTATGGCTAAGTCTTGGTCCTGCTAAATCTAGAAAAAGAGTTCTGAAATCATTTGAGGACATAGAAACAATTGCCAGAAATGATGCCAACAGCCAAGACATTTTAAAAAACAATTTACTGGACACATACTATCCGAACAGGAGTAGCACTTTGGAAAGCATGTGTCTATACCATATAGCTCAAGACTTTGCATACAAAAATAATATAAAACCCGATGAAAGCAAAGGTAGATATAGAGTGACAGATTGTGAAGGCAGCTTAGTGAAAAATACCAAAAGAAGCTTAATTAATCATGTCAAATTATCATTAAAAACTCCTCAACAGAAAGAACTATATTACATGTCTCTGCTACAACTTTTTAAACCATGGAGAAAAGAGGAAGAAATACTAGATAACTATGACTGCTATGAAGATGCTTTCAAAGCAAATTAAAGCACTATCACAGATGTGAACTTTACGCAGTACAAAACAATGTTGCACAATGAACAGCAACACAAAGAAGAATTTCTGGCCCAAATAGATAAGGACACTTCCGACAGTAGTCAACCTTCTGTAACAGGAAGCCAGAACCACTAGGACAGCCACTGATAGCAAATGAGACAAAATTAGCTATGGCAGAATTGGAAAACACCATGTGTCACTATGAAGAAGATATAGAAGACTTAATTGTACTACAAGCAAAACTTACCAAAGATCAGCGTACCATTTTTGAAGAAGTAACAAAACAAATTGCACATGGTGTACAACACGAAAATAAAGAATGTCCCTGCCAAAATTACAAACCTATACTGCTGTACGTCAGTGATGAAGCTGGGTCAGGAAAAACATTCTTAATCAAAATCATCAGCAAGTTCCTTCAACAATTTACAAACAACAAACTGTCAGCTGTTGTAACTGCCCCCACAGGTTTAGCTGCCTGCAACATAGGCGGTGTCACTTTACACCGATTACTACTCCTTCCAGTAGAACACCAAAACAAATTATACTATCACAAATTTTCTGCAGAAGCTGCAATGGAACTACACAGAGTATTACAACAAATTAAAATGCTACTAATAGATGAAGTGTGCATGGTCTCCAACTGACAGGGTAATTCATAGAATTCAGCACACCAGTGGTGCACGCGGCTGGCGCACAGTGTACGAGTGCGACTTTCTGCGCCAGCCGCTTGTGCTAAAATCCATTTCCCCACACAGCATATTCATGGATTTTAGCTACCAAAACCAGCCGTGGCGCACAGTGGCGCAGCGACCCTGCAGCAGCGCCAGTTACACCCCCCAAGAACGCCCCTCGCGCAAGGAAAAGCCATCAAAATCCCCAATCCAGCGCAAAGGGCTGCGCTAACCCTGTACCAGTATACAAGCCCGCACACGGCAAGCAGGGAACGTGTATTTCGGGGGTGCGCAGGAAGTTTCACATGTGATTGGCCCTGTGCGAGTGGGGTACGTGTATGACTGAGGTGCGCAGGAAGTTACACACGCGATTGGCCATGTGGAAGTGGGGTACATGTATTCCTGGGGTGCGTGGGAAGTTTCACACGCGATTGGCCCTGTGCGAGTGGGGTACGTGTATTCCTGGGGTGCGCGGGAAGTTTCACACGCGATTGGCCCTGTGCGAGTGGGGTACGTGTATTCCTGGGGTGCATGGGAAGTTTCACACGCGATAGGCCCTGTGCGAGTGGGGATTCGTGTATTCCTGGGGTGCGCGGGAGATTTAAAACGCGATCGGAGCGGGGTACATGTAAATCGGGGGTGCGCGGGAAGTTCCACACGCGATTGGCCCTGTGCAAGTGGGGTACGTGTATTCCTGGGTTGTGCGGGAAGTCTCACACGTGATCGGACCGGGGTACGTGTAAATCGGGGGCGCGCGGGAAGTTTCACATGAGATTGGCCCTGTGCAAGTGGGGTACGTGGATTACTGGGGTTCGCAGGAAGTTACACACGCAATTGGCCCTGTGCGAGTGGGGTACATGTATAACTGGGGTGCGCGGGAAGTTATACATGCGATTGGCCCTGTGCCAGTGGGGTATGTGTATTCCTGGGGTGCGCGGGAAGTTTAACACGCGATTGGCCCTGTGCGCGTGGGGTACGTGTATTCCTGGGGTGCGCGGGAAGTTTCACATGCGATAGGCCCTGTGCGAGTGGGGTACTTGTATTCCTGGGGTGTGCGGGAGGTTTCACGCGTGATCGGAGAGGGGAACGTGTAAATCCGGGGTGCGCGGGAAGTTCCACGCGCGATTGGCCCTGTGCGAGTGGCGTACGTGTATTCCTGGGGTGCATGGGAAGTTTCACACGCGATCGGAGTGGGGTACGTGTAAATCGGGGTGCACGGGAAGTTGCTTACGCGATTGGCCCTGTGTGAGTGGGGTACGTGGATTACTGGGGTGCGCAGGAAGTTTCACATGCGATCGGAGCGGGGTACGTGTAATTTTGGGGGTGCGCGGTAAGTTTCACACGCGATTTTGCTGTCAGAGCGGGGTACGTGAATTTCGGGGGTGCACAGGGAGTTTTACACTTGAATTGGCAGTGTGGGTCCTCCCAGGTGTTCCCTCTACACCCTCCATGGCCCCTGCAGGCAGCCCACACCACAGGGGACTACCCTGCACCCCTGGTCATGTCCCGCAGGCAGCCCATCCACCATGGGCATGCCCCCCAGCCAAGCCACATGTCACCTTGCACTATTGATCACCAACTCATGACCCCCAGCACCCCCACCCCCCAGCAGTCAGGGGCACCTGCCAGCAGGCACCCACTCATGTCCCCCAGAACCCCCACCCCACAGCATTCAGGGGCACCTGCCAGCAGGCCCCCACTCATGTCCCACAGCACCCCCAACCCCCAGCAGTCAGGGGCACCTGTCAGCAGGCTCCCACTCATGTCCCCCAGCACCCCACCCCCCAGCAGTCAGGGGCACCTGGCAGCAGGCCCCCACTCATGTCCCCCAGCACCCACACCCCCCAGCAGCCAGGGGCACCTGCCAGCAGGCCCCCACTTATGTCCCACAGCACCCCTACCACCCAGCAGTCAGGGGCACCTGCCAAGAGGCCCCCACTCATGTCCCCCAGCACCCCCACCCCCCAACAGTCAGGGGCACCTGCCAGCAGGCCCCCACTCATGTCCCACTCATGTCCCCCTGCACCCCTACCCCCCAGCAGTCAGGGGCACCTGCCAGCAGGCCCCCACTTATGTCCCACTCATGTCCCCCTGCACCCCCACCCCCAGCAGTCAGGGGCACCTGCCAGCAGGCCGCCACTCATGTCCCCCTGCCCCCACGTCATGACGATCTTCAATCATGGGCCTAATGGCCAGCCACATAACACCCCATGCCACCCCAGCCCAAAGACCCAACCAAGTATTGCATCCACTCACATAGAAATGCCCATTACATGATACAACTCGAATGGCAAGTATGTAAATGAACACATGTCCGTCACAGACACACAATGGGTGCAAGTGAATGTGAAAACCCACATCATGACATGCATGAAATCAATGAGAGAATACCACACACCGAAGTATGAAACAAAAATGTATTGAATCCAAAATTAATGTAATGAAAAGAAAACACACAATAATGTGAAGAAGAAATAAAACGCAGCATGTCCAGAAAATAATGAAATATATGAAATCAGAATCCAAAGAAATCCAAATGAAAATGTGTCCAAAATCTGAGTCCAACAAAGCAAATCCAAGGGAAAAAAATAAGTGAAATCCATTGCTCCATGGTGAAATGAAAAGAAAAAAAAGAAAATCCACTGTTCAACTATATACAAATCATCAATCCAGGGTCCATGAGCCGAACAAATGAAATTAAACCTACAAAAAAGACTACCTAATAAAGAACTGTATACAAAAACGTGGTGCATTGTCCAATCGCCCCAAAATAAACAAAAACAGAAAGGAAACCTAACACTAACTAACTATTTACAATGGCAGCGGGCTAGTCCGACGGCTCACTTATTGATGTCCCAGATCAAGGCATCATTGAACTCCCGCTCAATGTCCTGGAGGAGGTCCTCTTCCATGGCCCCGAGGGTTCGCAGGGACGATGACATGTTCACCTCCAACCCCCTGCGAATTGCCTCGAGTTCTCCGCCTTGACCATTGTGAGCCGTGCCTCTTGCGCCCGCTGCCGCTCCGCATCTATGGCGTGGCCCAACCGCTGCCACATGGAACACACTTGAAATCCAGGGTCCTCCTGCCCTATGGCCGATGCCTGCCCCTCCGATGTTGAAGGCCCCAAGCCATCATTGCTCCCACCATGTTGCTGCTGCTGTGCCTGTGCCTGCACCCTGGCTCTTGCTGCCTGCATGTCCTCCTCCGACTGGGGTGTAGTTGTCGTGGTGGCCAACCCTGCTGGATGTCCGACTCCCGACTGTGGCAGGGATGTGTCCTCCACCAGCCTGGCCGCTGGGTCAGGGGCAGCTCCACAGGGTACCCAGGTGAAACATGGGTGGGAAGATGGCATGGAGGACGACTGGCGCGTAGGGGTTTCAGGTGAGGAGGGGGTCGCAAGAAGGTCCAGCACACGGAGGATTCCAGCACCGATGACCTGTCCCAGTAGGTCAACGTGGTCAAAGAGGCATGCGAGACGATGTGCAGTCTCTCCACGAAAAGACTGCAGGTCACCTTGCATGCCCCGTTGATGCAATGCTATCCCACTCAGGATAGGCTCAACACGGTCCTGGATAGCCACGTCCGCAGGGAGAGGAAGGCCAGTTGTTGTGCGCTCATCCCCTCCCCGAAAACGGGTCTGGATGTAGGCATCACTGCTGGTGCCAGATGATGCAGTGACAGGATCAGGGACAGGATTACACACAGGCACCTCCGCGGCACCCTGTGCTGCCTCCTGTCCCTGCCCCTGCACTGCACCACTAGCACCACTGGAATCCCCACCTCCAGTCCCCGTGTGTGTCCCTTCCGCGGCCTCCTCCTCCACCAAACCCCCCACCAACCTGGATGACTCTGTGCCATCTTCCTCCGTTGGACCCTGTGGGGTCTCAGCTGCCACTTCTGCTGCCAAGGAGTCCACCTCCGACCTCTGCCTCTTGGACCTACCCTCTGCAGCTGCGGCCTGGAATGCGGCACCAGACTCCTCACTCCCTGACGAGATGACAATCTGGGAGGGGAGCCGGGCCTTGTGTCTCCGGCCGGTGGTGCGATCCCTGCCGCTGTGCTCCACAGCAACCCCTCCGCCCTCTTCATCAATTGAAGCTGCAGGCAGGGAGAGATAAAACACAGACATCAGGGCACTGTACAATGGACTGATACACACATGACAGTTGCACATAAGTGGCAGTGTCAAACTTCTGACTCCACGACACACATGTCATTTCACTTCACACACATGAGCATTTCCACAGCAATATTGCACCAGGCAGCAACATCCATACACATACAACAGCATGAACAGCCGAAGGTGAGCCTGACATCACATGAAACACAGGGAGTGCACTAGACATGCACACACGCCACCACACTTACATGCATGTCTACATCTCCTCCAACTGTCGCAGTGATGCAATCGCCATACATGTCACATCTGGCATTCAGCCTTCTACATATCAGTGTCACGTGCATCCATGTTGCATCACAGTTGCACACTTGTCAAATACGCACACATGCACATGTACACAGTGCAGCAGGAACCCCCATCCATGTGTGACACCACAACCATGCCAACGTACATAAATAGAAATGCAAACATGTGTGCTACCACACCTGCATTTGCACAGCATGCTTACCAACACATACACCATCGATATGTCTCACACCTAAGAGGACTCACATGTGGCAGCCTCACGCCCCTGTTCATACACATCCCTACATGGCCCTACGAAAACACATGTGCAACCTGCACACGACTGGCACACCACCACACGCACAGCGTCCAATCAGTATGCATGTACACTTACCGCTCGACTCCAGATGGGTCTGCCTCTCAAGGACCTGGACATGGAGCGCTGGGCATATGTGTTCCAGGACCCTCATCTGGTGGTCAGACAGGTGGCCCCCGGCACCCCTTGGCATCCGCTGCCTTCAAGAGGCACCGGGCCTTGTTGAGGGACCTGGACCCGAAGTCCTCCCAGCGCTTCTTGACATGGTGTAAGTCGTGGACTGCCACCCCCTCCGGGTTGATGGCAGTCACGATGTCCATCCAGATCTTGGTCCATCCTTCATTGTCGACATGCAAACTTCCAAAGAGGGCATCATACTGCCCCAGGACTTGCTCCACCAGGACACCAACTTCCCTGCCACTGAAGCTGGTGGCCCTCTGCCTCTCTGGCAGGGGGTTGCCAGTGGTGCCAGATGGTGTTTTGCCCGACATGGCAACCTCAGAGGCAGGAGTGGGTGGGCAATTGGGTCCTGGGGCTGGGCTGTGGAGCGATGGTATCCCAGTCGGGAGTCTTCGGTTCCAGCAAGGGTGGTCACAGCAACTGCACCCCTGGCTGACGTGCAGGCAGCAAATAGCAGGGCACATGGGCAGCAGACAGTCAGGCAGCAGCAGATGGCAGGTGGGAGCGTGCTCGGGGCACTGGGGGGCAGTAATTCTACCTTCTGGGCAGGAGCGTGGTCTTCCGTGTGTTGTCGCGTGGCCAGCTTGATACGGAGTGATTTGGCACGTAAAAATCTTGCACGTCAGCGTGTAATTCGAGGAAAGGCCCTTTGCACGTTAGCGCATCAGCACACGTACGCGGTTTCATTGGACCAAAGGACCTTAGTGCGTAAGTGCTTCTGTGACATGATTCACGTGTGCATTTCCCTCGTGACATGGCAGCGCGCGTGGAAAAACTGCACGTCCGCGTGTGGATGCGTGTAATCCGAGGAAAGGGCCTACGCGCGTAAGTGACGTGACGCGCGCGGGCGTTTCCATCAACACGGGTGCATGTTCATCGTACACATCCAAAAACTGCACGTCAGAGTGTCAGCTCGTGTAATTGGAGGAAAGGGCCTTAGCGCATACACGCGTAAGTGATGCTGTACGTGTGGGCCGCTTTAAAAGGTACGTGTAGGACCCCATTCCCTTGTACGTGCTTTTCGTGGAGAGCGAGTGGGTGAATTCTGTACTTCTTGTCGGTTCACACGCGATTACTTCACAGCGGTTCAAGTTTGTACTCCCTGTTACCTCTGACAGCGTTCTTCATTCTTTTTGGGCCTGTTTCCTCAAACAGCGTTCACTTCTTCTTTTGTCCTGTCTCCTCAGACAGGATACAATTCTACTTTTGGCGGGGGTGTTGCCAACGTGCACACGCGCATCTTTTTCACATTCTTTTTCCAGGCAGATGGTGAGTCGCGCACGTATTTACCAACTGTGCGTGCCCGTGTGTCGCGTACCTCTTCAGAGGTCATTGTAGGCTGCGTGTATTACACGTACGCTTATTTTTGTGTTTCTGGGTGCCACAGCATAGTGCAGGTTCATTTTTTCACGCACGTGGTCTACGAGGGATTGCGTGCACGTTATCTTTTGATTTTGGGCTGCCTGTGCGTTGCGTGAACCGTAATCTGCCCCCAGGGGTCACAGACAGCCTTGTTAGAGCACTAGGGTACGAATTCCATCGAGTACCCTACCCCTTTCACCCCCAATTGCCCAGGACAATAGTTTACTGCTACTCCCATATGCACAACAACATCAGTGCCATGGTTGGGAGGCGACCAAGCGGTAAGGGAGGCAAAGGTGGCCGACCTTCAAAAGGTGAGCGTGGTGGGCGCCGTAAGGGACGTGGCCGGGATTTGCAGGGTGCCCCTAGACCCGCATGTGTGGAGGACCAATCAGGGACACCCATGACCCCCCCCATGGTTGAGGGAAACATGGCTGACACCATCCCAGCTCAGCCCTTGTTGGACCAGCCCATTGTGGTACCTGACCTGGCACAGGATGTCATGATGCCTACCCCCGGGGACCCAGACCAAGTCCAGCAACCCAGGAAGCAGGCATCAAGTTATTCCAAGCAAGCCCAACAACCCATGCTAGGGGCTATTTGGGTGCAGTCCTGGAATCTATGGCGCCAGGCTCATATGGAGAGTCAGTCCTGGCACCATAGGCGCCAGGCTCATAGATTTAAACTTACCTGATGCAGACCATGCTGCAAACTTACCTGATGCAGACCATGCTGCAAGAGCTCCAAGCTAAAAGAGGCTTGGAAGGGACTACTTTACCTAGGGACTATTTTTTACTCAGGTGGGGCTGGGGAGGAATACTTACCTGGGACTACTTTGGAGGCTATTTAAACCACGCCCGAAGAGCAGCACATGCTTCGTGTTATTCTGCATCCAGCAGCTTAACGCTCACCGTGCCTGCAAGTCTGCAAACAGTCTTCTGCCACGCTCGCCTCGAGTCTGGAGCTCCTAGAAAAAGGGAGAAAGAAGGAAAAAAGGTTAGAACAAGAGCAATACCTTTGATCCTTACCTGAATTCCCGATCCACCGCGCCTTCGAGCTGGAAGAAAGAAGTTATTTTATGCGCGCCGCCTCGCCTGCTGCAGCGCCGCGCTGAACTCACCGGCCTTCGCAGCATCTTCACATTCCACCGCATCCTTCTGCATGTTCCCGCCGCACTCCGGCACCTAAGGGGAAGACAAGAACAGCAAGGTGAGCCAAGGGAATAAACAGAGGCAATATTAGTTACCCCCATAGACTTACCTGATTTTACCACCGGGGGTACTATTCCTCTTCACGGGTCGGCGCAGCTTCCACTGCATCCTCACCGAACCCCGGCCCCTAAGGGGAAACAAAAGGACAGCAAGGTGTAACAAAGGGACAAACAAGGGGAAACCTCCTCTCCACAATAGACTTACCTGATTTTACCGCTGGAGGCATTATTCTCCGAGACTTCATACTTTCTCTCAGCGCCTGAATAAGGGAGAAAACAACAGGTTACACACTGACATTATTTTATCGAACTATGTTGGATAATACAAATCCTTACCTGAATATTACCGGTTGCCACGAGGAACTCTTCGCTAGGGTCAAGCTGCAACCTGCAAGGAATCGGACAAGAGTGAAAGTCAGACATTTGAACTCTTACGAACTGCATACTTACGGCGTCTTGCCGGAAATCTCAGAGTCAATATTGTTCTGGAACTCACCAATTCCTTCGAGCCAGTGAAGCAACTGGTTATCTACGCGCCCCTGCGCTCAACGAAGGATGGAGAGCTCATCTTTCCAAACCATCAGGTGAGACTATAAGAGGGGACATCAAAGGTGATCAGTGGGGAGAACAGCGGGAGAGGAGGGGGGGGTTAACGCTCAACTCCACGGGTGGTTAATTCCCTTTCTCCATTTGCAGAAGAATATTCCTACGGGCCAAGCAAACGAAGCTAGGTGGGCCAGTCCAGTCCGTCATCTCGGCACTACGCGTCACATTGGCGGAGACCGCAGCTGTCCAGTTCAGATCGACGCCCCTGTGGGAGCCAGGTGAGCGTAACAGAACGTGAAACCTACCCACAAATTCCCACCCAGGCGTTATGGATACCTCAGAAACTGACCAATTGTCCCAAATACTAGAGGAACTGAGGGTTGAAGTGCATTCCGCCCGTCAAGAAATCAGGAAATATTCCATTAGCTCTGCCTGAACGCTTTGCCGGAGATCCCCAAAGGTTTGCCGTGTTTATGAACCAATGCCGCTTGCACTTTTTATGCAGACCTGGAGCCTTCCCAAACGATCAAGCCGAGGTTGCCTTTGTATTTTCATATCTCAGCGGCAGTGCAGCTGATTGGTCAATTCCACTAGTTACTCAGGATGACCCAATTCTTCAGGATTTTCAGGGCTTTCAAATGAGCATGGAAAGACTATTTGCCCGGCACTCCCAAGGACAGGCCCTGGATAACGAACTTTTGTCCCTACGACAGGGTAATCAGGACCTTCTATCCTACATCGCGACCTTTAATAGGTTGATAGTGGAAACTGGATGGCCTGAGGTAAAACGAATCACGTTATTTCATCGAGGGCTTCGAGGAGAACTCAAGGATGTCTTGGCTCAGGTCGTGAACCCACCTCAAGACTTCGCTGAATATATAGACTTAGTGGTCCAGTTAGATCACAGACTTCAGAACAGAAAGGCTAATCGAGCCAAGTTTGAGAATCGGGTGTTGGTCAAAACCCACACTAACCCCAAAGGAGCAGATGCTTCAGAACCCATGCAAATCGGAGGGGTTAAAGGACCCTTAACCCAGAAGGAAAGAGAAAGGAGACGGCAAATGCAATTGTGTCTATATTGTGGAACTTTTGGGCATTTTCTACGGGATTGCCCTGTAAAACCACCCAAGAAGGTGGTAGCAGCTGCTGATAAAAGCCATATGGAGTCAGACTCGGGAAACAACCACGCCCGACAAGCGTAGAGGTCCGCTTGCCGAGCTTGAAGAAGGATACCCAGACCTCATATTTCATCATACCAATGGTCCTCGTAGATCCAAGGCAGCTATTGCGTATGCACGCAGTAAGGGCATACATTGATAGCGGGGCCATAGGAAACTATGTGGACTACGAATTGGCTTCCAGGATGAATCTACCTCTCTGCCGAAAAACCACCTCAGATGTCATCACCACAGTCGATGGAAATGAAATTGCCTCTGGGCCTGTAACTCATTCCACCGCAAAGATGACACTATTGGGTCAGGATGGGCATCGAGAGACTATTGTGTTTGATCTAATCAAAGCCCCACAGTTCCAAATAATACTGGGGATACCCTGGTTGGAAACACAGAATCCTTGTATTGATTGGCGAGAGAAGATAATACCCTTCCCGGATTGTGCACAAACCTGTTACCCAAAGAAAAATCTGAACGCAGGCCTGGCCACAGTAACCACAGCAGTCGCGCAACTACCTCCAGAATACCAAGAATTCCAGGATGTCTTCCAAAAAGAACAGGCAAACACCTTACCACCTCACAGATCGTACGATTGTCAAATCGATCTCATACACGGTGCATAACCCCCTTGTAGCAGGATCTACGCCCTTACGGAACCTGAGAACCTTCACCTACGACAATGCTCAGACCAGTACCTTGCTAATGGCTTCATTCGCCCATCCAAGTCCCCTACACCTTCAGCTTTGTTCTTCGTGCCCAAAAAGAAAGGTGACCTCAGAACGTGCATAGACTACCACGCATTGAACCAGATAACTGTTAAGAACTAATACCCATTGCCTCTGATCCCTGAACTACTAGACCAAGTGAAGGACGCTTGCATATACACCAAGTTATATCTCTGGGGGGCATACCATCTGGTACGTGTAAAAGAGGGCGATAAATGGAAGACTGCTTTTCGCACTAAGTATGCGTTATTCGAATACCAGGTGATGCCTTTCGGGTTGTGCAATGCACCAGCAGCCTTCCAATACTTTATGAACTATGTCCTTCGTGAACTCATTGATGTTTGTGTTGTCGTATATATCGATGATATTCTAGTATACTCCTCTTCAGAATCTGACCATTTGAAGCACGTCCGAGCAGTCCTTGAGAAATTGTGCCAGCAGAAACTATATGCAAAACTGGAAAAATGCATTTTTCATGCCACAGAAGTCGAATTCCTTGGGTTTATCCTAACCCCAAGAGGAGTCTGAATGGACTCACGAAAGGTGGATGCAATCCTTAAGTGGCCATCACCAAGTTCAGTTAAAGAAGTTCAAAGCATGCTCGGCTTTGCTAATTTCTACCGCAGATTCATCCCGGATTTTTCACATGTTGTACATCCCATCACAGCACTCTTGCGAACAAATAAATGCTTTATGTGGACTGAAGAAGCAGAAAATGTCTTCCAAGAGCTGAAAGTGAAATTCACGTCTGCACCTGTATTAAAGCACCCGCGCCCTGAACTTCCATTCATAGTGGAAACTGATGCATCCAGTCTAGCCATGGGAGCTGTCCTGTCTCAAAAGGACCCTGAAACTGGCCAGCTTCACCCAGTAGCATTTTGCTCCAGGAAGTTCTCGGTACCCGAGTTAAACTATGCGGTTACCGACAAGGAGTTATTAGCCATTAAATCCGCCTTCAAGGCTTGGCGGCACTATCTTCTCGGTGCCAGGCATACCATTACTGTGATCACCGATCACCGGAACTTACAGTATTTAAAGACAGCCAAGGCCCAATCGTCACACCAACTCAGATGGGCATTGTTCTTTGCTGAGTTCAATTTCGTGATAACCTATCGACCAGGTTGTAACAATGGTAAAGCAGACGCCTTAACCCGAATAGGGATGGGAGAGGCAGAAGTGAACCCAGAACCAGTACCTATAATTTCCGAACAAAGTATTCTTCGCATGACTACTCTACAGACACTAGAGGACATTCAGGTAAAGATCCAGCAACTCTTTGATCCTACAGCCCTGCAGGACTGGGTAAAGAAAGGCCTGGACTACTCTGTCACCAATGACCTGCCTTATTACCAAGGGCAGCTATTTCTGCCACACAAGGAACTACAAGAGCTAGTCATTTCCCGTTATCATGATACCCTAATGGAGGGGCACCCAGGTATTGCAAAAACTGAAGCCACAATTAAGAGACAATTCTGGTGGCCCACCTGGCGAAAGGATATTAAATCATTTGTGATGTCATGTGGCATTTGTGCCCAAAACAAAAGTCAGAAGAAAAAACTAGCTGGACTCTTACAAGACATTCCGCCTACACCATGGCACACCTTATCGTTAGACTTTATTACTGATCTACCCCCATGCAATGGATTTAATACCATCCTAGTTGTTGTGGATCTTTTTTCCAAGATGGCCCACTTTATTCCTTTAAAGGGATTACCTTCAGCTTCAATCCTGGCCAAGGAGTTCCTCGAAAACATTGTTCGCATACACAGATTTCCGTCCGTATTGGTTTCTGACCGGGACAGTCAATTCATTTCACATTTTTAGAAAAAATGTTGTCAATTGGCACAAATCGATGTGAGGTTATCGACCAGTCACCACGCCCAAACCGATGGTCAAACGGAGAGGACCAACCAGACTCTCGAACAATACCTGCGTTGTATGTTACATCAGACTGAGAGTCCAAAAGACTCTCAGTCTTACAAAGAATGTCCAAAGACATTCTTTGGATCGCCGAATATGCATAAAATAATTCAGTACATTCTGGAACTGGACAAAGCCCCTTTTATACCTTATATGGGCACCATCCTCGAACCACAGACCTTGACTCACCCCAACACTTAGAAATGCCCGCAGTGGACCATCTGCACGCTACGATTACACAAGCCTTTAAGGAAGCAACTTCACATTTAAAACAGGTGAAAGAAAAATACAAGAAAGATGCTGATCGGCATAGAAGTGATACTCCACAATACCAGATAGGGGACCAAGTATGGTTAGCCACAAAACACGTACCTCTAAAGGGAACACGGACCTTTATCCCATATATTTGGGACCTTACACTATTAAGGCCATTATCAACCCGGTGGCTGTCAAGTTGGATTAACCTGCTAATATACGGATTCACCCCGTCTTTCATGTGTCACTTTTGAAGCCAGTGCAACCAGGGACAAGACTAACCAAGCCACCAGACCCCATCCTTGTAGACAGGGAACCCAAATTTGAAGTTAAGAACATCCTAGACTCCAAGCTGATAAAGTCAAAACATTTTTATTTAATCGACTGGAAAGGTTACGGACCACAGGAAAGGTCATGGGAAACTAGTGACCACGTTCATGCACCCCGATTGGCGAAAAAATTCCACCGAAATTTCCCAGACAAACCGAAACCACAGGGAAGAACGACTTTAGGAGGGGCCTTGGGGGGGAGTGCTGTCATGATGCCTACCCCCGGGGACCCAGACCGAGTCCAGCAACCCCGGAGGCAGGCATCAAGTTATTCCAAGCAAGCCCAACAACCCCTGCTAGGGGCTATTTGGGTGCAGTCCTGGCGTCTATGGCGCCAGGCTCATATCGAGAGTCAGTCCTGGTGCCATAGGCGCCAGGCTCATAGATTTAAACTTACCTGATGCAGACCATGCTGCAAACTTACCTGATGCAGACCATGCTGCAAGAGCTCCAAGCCAAAAGAGGCTTGGAAGGGACTACTTTACCTAGGGACTATTTTTTACTCGGGTGGGGCTGGGGAGGAATACTTACCTGGGACTACTTTGGAGGCTATTTAAACCACGCCTGAAGAGCAGCACACGCTTCATGTTATTCTGCATCCAGCAGCGTAACGCTCACCGTGCCTGCAAGTCTGCATCCAGTCTTCTGCCATGCCTGCCTCGAGTCTGGAGCTCCTAGAAAAAGGGAGAAAGAAGGAGAAAAGGTTAGAACAAGAGCAATACCTTTGATCCTTACCTGAATTCCCGATCCACCACGCCTTCGAGCTGGAAGAAAGAAGTATTTAATGCACGCCGCCTCACCTGCTGCAGCGCCGCGCTGAACTCACCGGCCTTCGCAGCATCTTCACAGTCCACTGCATCCTTCTGTATGTTCCCGCCGCACTACAGCACCTAAGGGGAAGACAAGAACAGCAAGGTGAGCCAAGGGAATAAACAGTGGCAATATTAGTTACCCCCCATAGACTTACCTGATTTTACCACCGGCGGTACTATTCCTCTTCACGGGTCGGCGCAGCTTCCACTGCATCCTCGCCGAACCCCGGCCCCTAAGGGAAACAAAAGCACAGCAAGGTGAAACAAAGGGACAAACAAGGGGAAACCTCCTCTCCACAATAGACTTACCTGATTTTACCGCCGGAGGCATTATTCCCAGAGACTTCATACAGGTTACATACTGACATTATTTTATCGAACTGTGTTGGATAATGCAAATCCTTAACTGAATATTATCGGTTGCCACGAGGAACTCTTCGCTAGGGTCAAGCTGTAACCTGCAAGGAATCGGAAACGAGTGAAAGTCAAACATTTGAACTCTTACGAATTACATACTTACAGCGTCTTGCCGGAAATCTCAGAGTCAATATTGTTCAGGAACTCACCAATTCCTTCGAGCCAGTGAAGCAACTGGTTATCTACACGCCCCTGCGCTCAACGCAGGATGGAAAGCTCATTTTTCCAAACCATCAGGTGAGACTATAAGAGGACATCAAAGGTGATCAGTGGGGAGAACAGCGGGAGAGGGGGGGGGTTAACGCTCAACTCCACGGGTGATTAATTCCCTTTCTCCATTTGCAGAAGAATATTCCTACGGGCCAAGCAAACGAAGCTAGGTGGGCCAGTCCAGTCCGTCATCTCGGAACTACGCGTCACATTGGTGGAGACCGCAGCTGTCCAGTTCAGATCGATGCCCCTGTGGGAGCAAGGTGAGCGTAAAACAGGATGACTCCCAGGCTGACTTCCAGGTCAGCAACTCTAGGCCACGTGTGGCAGTGCAAGTTGGTGTCACCAAGCCACTTGGATCTGAGGCAGCTATGCCATCTGCTGCCCCAAGTTGGCAGGGTGGGCAGGCTGCAGGGGCAGTTGCAGCTCCATCCACCACAGCTCTTAGTCTCTCAGCCAGGACAGTGTCGGTCCAGGTCCATCAAACTGACGTTCCCCCTGTCAACATCACACTTCTGCCAATGCCTTTAGCAAAGCTGATGGTCATTGTGCATTCGCACACTCCTACTACCCAGTCCACCGATGCTTCTGCCCCTATTGACCAGAGCGACTTAAGCCACTCAGGCTCCACTCCACCTTTGAAAAAGAGGAAGAAGGGTGCTCTGGCACAACAGGCTGAGACCCCAGACATGGCTACACACTCCGGCACGTCAAGGAAGCCTAGCTTTAATGACCCGGAACTTGATGTACTTGTGACCTATGTGTCGGCACATAGCCACGAAATGTTGGTGACTGCAGGGTGCAAGACCACACCTGGTCAACCTAGGGCACACTGGCAGACCATCGCGGACCACGTAAGTGCCCTTGGATTTGTGAGGCGCACAGCTGATGATTGCTACAAGCGGTGGAATGACCTGAAACGCAGAGCAAAGAACAAGCTGGCCTCAAATTATTCCGCTACTCTGGTGACTGGCGATGGGTCTCCACAAGAGGACAACAAACTCACTGAACATGAGTCTGTTGCTGGGACCTTCGTCACAGAGGAACAGATCCAAGGTGTGGGAGAACTACCTGATTACGAGGCATTGTTCGGTGAGTGCCCATGCGTGTGTGTGTAATCCATGTGTATGTTGTTTGGGTGACAGGTTCTGATTGAGTGCCAGGTGAGGGTGTGTACTGCTGAGTGTTATGGGTCACCCATTTGCTTCCTCCCATACATTTGCGTGCCTTGGATTTGGGTATGACTGTATCCCTTCTGCCCACAGTTGCCAATTACACCCAGATTAGTGCACTTTACCTTGAACTGTCATCTTGCAACTACATTGGTCAGATTTTGGAACTGTTCATTCAGGCTGATTGTTTCCACTCTCCCATTTTTAGTACACATTATTCTGCTCTATTGCAACATATGTGATATGCTTCGGTCATTGTTTACAGCCCACACTGGGCTACTACTTTTACCTGGTTATGTTAATGATTACACCATTCAGGCCGATGGAGTATTGGGCTGCAGACATTTTTTATTACGCCCTGTTTGCATGTGGAAGATGACAGGTGTTTCCTGTAATGTTAAAGTGACAAACCATTGATCAGCTGTGTTATTGGACACTGGATGTGTTTCAGTGTGTGGCACATGCATATTTTGCAACACTATTCAGCATCAATCTTCACATCATGTCGATGTGACATGGATGTGTGACAGTACTCATTCACTGACATATTGCTGTAGTTTTGTAATTTACCGTGGCTATGCTACATGACATCTGTGTGGTGGCATGTGTCAGGTATGTGTATTGGACATGCCAACCACAGCCTGATGTGTGATGCCAGTGCTACCCAACATGCTACAAATGTGTTGCATATCCATCTTACTCTCCCCAGTGTCTGCCTTTTTGACTCCACTTCCAACTCTTTGACAGTGCATGCATGGCATGGTTATAGTCATGTGGGACATGTGTAATTCATGTACTGGATCTCTGGCTTGTCACGGCCTATGTGTGTGCTATGGTGCTCATGCCTGTTTCCATTTGTTGTCTTCATGTTTTTGCAGGTGATGATGCACTTGCTGCTGTTGAGGTTGAGGAGATGGTGCAGACCCAGGAGGAATCTCAGGCACGACCGGGCATCAGTGGGGGACGTGGTGTGGTGGTGGGTGAAAACCCAATGTTACTGCAGACCATACTGTCCAGGGGTACCTCTGGGTCCACCTCCCCAGACCTCTTTTCAGGTGCTGAGTCGGATGATGAGACTTATGTGCAGTCGCAGGTAAGTGTTTCTGGCAGGGATTCTGTTCTGTCCAACCCACCTGGACCAGGGGCTGAACCCTCTATGGGGATGTCAGTGTTGGTAGGTCCGCCTTTGGCGGTTACGGATGCAGGGTCACACTCCACAGCATCTGATCCTGTTCCTGGGCCAGCAGATCAGAGGGGGAATGCAGTCCTGCAGCCTCAGGTAGTGCCAGCACAGCAAGGTGCAGATCGCCTTGCCCCAAACAGGTGTGGTGCCCGTTGACGCGGTGGCCGTGCACCACCAGGCAATACTGTAAAGGAAAACTCCATGTACGGTATGGCAACCCAACAGGCAGCATCAGTAGAAATGATGGCTCAGGCAATGGAGAGGGTGGCCACTTCCATTATCCCCACTGAAAGGCAGATGGAGCAACAACAGCAGGCAACAGACTCCATTTGCCAATCACACAGGGAAGACATGTTGGCGTCCAATAGGGACTGACGGGCGGCACTGGAGACTCTGCACAAATCCATATCAATCGAGTCCCCGGGCCATAACCTCAGGCAGAGTCTGCTTGAACTTGAAGCTACCTGAAAAGTTAGGGCAGAACAGGAGCTGGAGCAGCTCACACGTTCACTCTCAGCTGAGCTGCATACAACACGTAAGGAGATCCGGGCATCAAGCGAGGCCATGCATGCAGAAATGCAGGCAACCTGTGATGTGCTGCATGGGGATCTCCGCGCTTTAATCCTCCAGAATCAGACCTTCCAGACCCGCATGCTTGCTGCCATGGAGGACCATACCAGGGCTTTGTGTGGGCTGCCTCCCATAGTGCCACCGCCTCCTGATGCAGCAGCAGAGGATGAACAGAGCGACAGGAGTTCTCCCACAATGGCATAGCAGTGCAGGCCATGAGCCCAAGGAGGTATTTTTTTTTCCGCAACATCCACGCAGGTGGGTGTTGGTGTGCACCCTGTCCTCGAACCTCCTGGGTGGCCTCCCCCACCCCCCTTGGCCCCCACATGGCCATTTTTGATTTTTGATTTTTTTTTTTACAGTGTGTTGCCTTGTGTGGCTCCTGTGGGCATCCACTGTATTCCGGCTGGGCACATGCATGCTTGTCCTGAGTTTGGGTTAGATGCTTGGGTTCATGAGACACACACCCCTCCTGCTACCCGTTTCCATGGGCTTGCAAAGGGAGTGACCAAGTGACAGTGAATTACACAGTGATGTTGGGCTCCCATGAGCTGTGTGGGCAGTCTGTAGTCAATACTGTGTACACATCCCTAGAGGATATTGTAGTTGTATTGTAAACTGCATGGTGTATTGATATGTGCTTGTGCATCCATGTCTTCCTCCTAATCTGCAGGTTCCTTCCTAATGTCTTCACGAGGCCGTCTACTTTGCAGATCCAGTTCATGTTGTATGCAGTACACGGAAACATTTGCGTGGCAGCAACACTCTACAGTTGTAAGGGGTCGATGTGCTGGCGTATTCAGGTTGTAAGACTACCACTACTTGAACTTAGCACTGTCATGTTTTTGCATTTTTCCATGGTGTGTTGCAGCATTGTGTTGGTGGTAAGTATTTGGTAATGTGTGCTGTTAGTTATACATTACTAGGAGCATATTGTGTGTGGGCAGTTTCCATTAGGGACAGTGTACTTTGTGACACTTGTGTCAGGTCTTTTGCATTGCTTTGTTTGCTTTCACATTGCATGACATGCCATGGTGTGTTTGGTGGTGGAGCTGGGGAGGGGTTGGCTGACATGGCGCTGTTCTCATGTTGTATTTTACAAGGGGGTAATGAATTTCGCAGCATAGATGTATGTCTTTTGATGACACAGCATTGGTGGTGTTTGGGTAGGTAGGGATGCACACAATGTAACACTTCCAGGTGATCAATCTCAGGATGGTATAGTTGTGACAGTTGAGTGTTCCTTATGTCATCATCACTGATTGTCAGCTGGTATGTGCCAGGGCTGTGTGCACTCCACAGGGGTGTGATTTTAGGTGAAGTAATTAGCCACCAGCTGCGTATGGGCTGCCTCACCACGTGCCCTTTCCCCTCCCATGCACAGCGGGCGTGTATGTGGTTGGGGATGTGGGGCACCACCATGTCCACCGGCAGGCCCCGGCGTGTTGCAACGTTGTGCAGGACACATGCTGCCACTATGATCCTGCACACTACTGGGGGAGCATATAACAGCTGTCCACCAGAGCGGTCAAGGGAGCGAAAGCGTAACTTGAGCACTCCGCATGTGCGCTCCACTATGCCTTGGGTTGCAATATGGGCTGTGTTGTATCTTACCTCGGGTGGCGTGGTGGGGTTCCGAATTGGCGTCATCATGTGGCTGCTCATTGGGTAGGCACTGTCCCCTGGGGAGGTGGTGCAGGGTATCATTAGTGGGGTTGTGACATTACTCAGTATCTGACATGCATGCATGTGCAGTGGCATTTATACTCACCAAGCAGCCATGTATCGCCATGCCACCCAGCTTCTAGGTCCTGGTTTAGGGTTGACATTCTGTAAATGAAACAGTCGTGGGTGGACCCTGGATAGTTGGCATATACTGAGGTGATGATTCCCTTGGCATCACATACTACCTGCACGTTGATGGAATGCCAGTGCTTGCGGTTTTTATAGATGTGCTCAGATGCCCTGGGGGGACGTACAGCCACATGGGTGCAATCAATGGCACCTAGCACTTTGGGGAATTGTGCCACCCCATAGAAATCCTGTACGGCAGCCTGCCTTTCTGCAGGTGTTCTGGGCAGGTATATGTGCCTGCGGACTGATGGGCGTGCAGTCATGAATCCCAACACCCGGTGTAGGCAGCGTGACTGCGTGGCCTGTGACACCCCCTCCCCCACTATGGCACTTGTCTGCTGAAATTTATATTTTTGTATTTATTTTTATTTATATAGCAATGAACCAGTGGCCAAGAAGTGCAGTACATTGAGCAGCTTTTCCAAGGGGCTCAGTGCTTGGGAGCACAGGGTGGGTGATGTGAGGTCATCCTGCCACTCACTGACCAGGTCGAGTATTATTTGAGGTGGAAACCTGTACCTCCCATACACCTGGTCATTAGGCATCCCAAAAAGGCTGGTTCTGGGTGTAAAAATTCTGGGCCTCACTATCCTCCTCCTCCTCCTGCGGTATGCCACGACCACTGCTGCTAGGAATGGTATATTCATCTTGGCGTCTGGGCTTGTTTGTTGTTTGCGTACACTTTTATGCTGCGCGGGTCCACGTATGCCTGCTTCCTGCTGGCGTACGTGTTTCCGGTTTAGCGCGTCTTTTTTGGCGCACGCATTAGCCCCGTTCAATTCCATGAATACGTGTTGTAGACGCCTGTGTGGGCGTTCCGCGCATTTGCCTCCTGTACTTCCCCCGTGAAGCCCACATTTTCACGCGTTGTTCCCCATTCTGCGTGTTACGCCCCCTGTTCGGCCTGCTTTTGTTGTGTGCGCTGCGCTATGTGCGCTTTCGCTGTGCACTTAGCGCACGCTGTTTGGAGACGTGTGCGCCAGCGTGCGCCACGTACAATTTTAGCGCACATCCAGGGATTTACACGCGCACAGACTTCCATGAATCGCTGGGCGCGGGTTTCGCTGCGATTTTCGCACTTGCACTGCGATTCGCACGCTTTCGCCGAAAATTTCAGCGCACATTAATTCCATGAATCGCCCTCTTAATATTGGCTTTGATTCACCTTAGATTGCAAGAAGTACTTAAAACAAACTACGAAGGACTCTTTGCAGGGAAACACATTATCGTTTTCGGAGATCTTCTACAATTGACACCAGTGAAAGGTGAACCTATTTTTAAAACATTAGGACACAAACTCTGCCGTAAAACTGTTGGCAGCATAGAAAATGTCAACCTTTGGCAACATTTCCAATACAGAGAATTAACAGAAAACATGTGGCAATCTGCAGATCCCACTTATGCCAACATTTTAAAAAGTATTAGAGTTGGTGTACTATCTCAAGGAGCACAAGCAATATTGAAAGACGGGCACATTCATGCACTTTATTGCGATAACGCATGTGCTACTGATGTTATGGAACAATTAGCGCACAAAAATGTCAAATTGTATGGCCTTAATGCCAACTCTTGCAAGCTGTTTCAAATTCAATGAAACAATGTTAAAAAAAGAAATGCGACCAATAATGGAAATTTTCGCCACAGACAAACTAGACGTACATGGTATGACACTACCCATGTGTGAGCAAGCCACAACATGACTAAATACCTTAGAAAATTCAATCTCCAACACAGCTGGGTTGGAAAAAATATTAAAATTATCCTTAAATTGTAGAGTAATGCTTAAACGTAACCTTGTCGTGGAGCAAGGGTAGTTAATGCGGCACTGGGTACAGTTGTTGGCTTTCAAACATACCCACGTGACAACAACATCCAGTTTTTCAATATTCGCTTCGACCAACTTTCAGAAGTGAAAAGGATAGGGCACTCAACTGCTAGATTCCTTCTCTTCAAAGACATGTATGTACGTAGAGAACAATTTTCTCTAACTCTTGCAGTCACCATTCATAAATCCCAAGGTCTTACCCTAGACAAAGCTGATAGATATAGGAAACACAGTATTTAAAGAAGGCATGAGCTACATAGCACTATCACGCTTACGTACACTTGACGGTCTATTTCTAATCAACTTTGAAGCAAGTAAACTGAACGCTGATATTCCCTGCATTTTAGAATACAATAGACTGCGTTCACTTTACACCCCGGATCTGAAACCATATCCTGTTCCAGAAAAAGTAAAACGTGGTAAAAGAAAACTAATTCAAACAGAAATGCAACAGAATCTGACGGCAAATCCTTCAAAGAAAAAAAAAGAAGCTAAAACTTCATCAGTTACCACAAGCAAAGAAGAACCTATTAGGGAAAGTAAATCAGGTACTTCTTCAAAGAAGGAACAGAAACTCCGAAAAAAGCACTCAGAGACAGAACTATCTGGTCCATTCAAATTTTCAAATGAAACTGGTGTAAATTGCTATGCAAATGTAGCAATGAATATTCTATTTCAATTGCCACCAATTGTTAACAATATTTACTTACACAGTACAGACCAATTGTGTTTGCAAATGTTGACAATCCTGACAACACGTACAGTGTTCACAGAATAAGACAAGAATTGGACCTCTGTGCTGGAATGGTGAGATTCACTATAAACTCACATGAAGATCCACAAGAATGTCTAATGTGCTTACTACAAGTACTGGAAAACAAAAACATACCTATAAATGAAGTCTTCCATATTTCATACATGTGGAAACATACATGCACTCTCTGTAACAATGTGATACAGGAACAAATCCCAAATGAGCGATTTGTGTATGTATCCATACCTAATTGTGAATCCATTCCATTTCAGTAACTTGTATTCAGTAACTTGTACAGAATGCAAACCATGGCAGATTATGTGCTATGTGCAATTCAGATAATCACTCCACCTTACTGATACAAACACATAGTAACTACAGAATACTTATGCTTCTATATTACAATGCAGATGGTACCACAAACAACTGCAAGCTGACTGGATTCACACACGGTCAAGTGTCACTTGGAAAGAAAACCTTTACAACAATAGGTATAATCTACGACGCAGGAGCTACAACCAATGATGGTCACTATATTAAAAAGAAATGTGGATGGTTCGAATGTAATGATAGCACCATTACTCTAAAGCAGAGATTGCCAGCTAATCTTACAAATGCGTATTTAATCTTCTTAAAGCCAAAATTCAATAACTAACGTGTACTACAACATTAACAAAAATTCAAGTAAAAGACTATAAACAATTAGAATACGCCAACAGGTATTTTACTGCCCAAGAGTGCATAACAACCACACAGAAAACTGAATACCACAGATCTGTAACAAATAATGCACAGTTAGAATATGCCAACAGGTATCTAACTGTTTTTAAAAATCTGCAACAAGCCAACATACATAACATTAATCAGAAACAACAAGGGAACACTCAAAGAAAACAAAGAAATAGTTTGTAGCATAGCAAAGAAAGGGTTTTTTTTTAATCCAACAAGGATTTTTTTCCCCCAGACTCAAGGATTTGAAAAACAAACACAGAAACTGAGCAAAATGCACATTACACTGGTTTGTAAACTAAATATGAGGGTAAAAAAAAAGGTAAAATGTCTATTGTACAATGTAATAAGTCTTCGTAAAATACAAACACTAACATGATCTGTTCTTTTATCACAGAAATTAAAAAAGGATATTTCCGCCAAGTACTAAAGTCATGTAAGAAAAATATGGATTCTCAAAAAAGTAAACAGCTAGTATAATTGCACACATGTCATACATATTTGAATCTACACGTCTAATCTATGGCAGTAATATGGTGCAGTGGCTGTAGGCAGGGCCTAGCGTCTTGGATGTATAACCTACCACCTACACCCTGCGGCCAAGCAACCAGGACTATAGGTCCTACCCACAACCATCGCAGCATATCAAAACCAAGGTACTTATAATTTCACTACTTATAAGTTTACTCTTGGGTGCATGGTCTGCAGCCATGCACCCAAGACTGTAGGTCGTGCACACAACCACTGCACCACAGCACACCCATGCTGATTTATGCACTCAAGACTCTCAGTCCTGGCCAGAACCACCACAGCATATCGACCCATTGTGGTTTCTAACTTCACTACGTATACATTTGGGTTTGGGTGCATGGCCTTTGGCCATGCACCCAAGACTGCAGGCCCTCCCCACAACCACCTGAGTGATGTTCGATACTACGAGTATATCTATAGCTGTGATATACTGCAGTAGTTGTGGCCAGAGGCTAGAGTATTAGCTGTATGTCCATAGATATTGTAATGTATGCGTGTGCAGTGGCTTATAACTCCAGTGCTTATAACTTTGTTCTTGGGTGCATGGCCTCAGGCCATGCACCCAAGACTCTAGACACTCCCCACAACCATCTGATTGATAAGCAATACTACAGGTGTATCCATTGCTGTGACATGCTGCAGTGGTTGTGGCCAGGGGCTAGAGTCTTGGAAGTATGGCCTACGGCCTACGCCATGCATCCAAGACTCTAGGCCCTGGCCACAACCACCGCAGCATATTACACCCATGGTCGCTTATAAATCATTAGCACAACCACAGAATGAAACATTAAAACTGTAGCAAGTACTCAATTTGTACCCAGGACTCTAGGCCCTGCCCACACCTACCAGATACATAATCGATTGTGTGGGTGTGATGTATGAATGTGATATGCTGCAGTGGTTGTGGGCAGGGTCTACAGTCTTGGGTGTATGGCCTACAGCCGTTAGCCATGCACCCAAAAGTCTACCTCCTGCCCACAACCACCACACTATATAAAACCCATGTTGGCTTATAACTTCAGAGCTTATAACTTTGTTCTTGGGTGCATGGCTTTCAGCAATGCACCCAAGACTCTAGCTCCTGCCCAGAACCATCACACTGTATCACACCGATTGTGGCTTCTAACTTCACTACGTATAAATTTGGTTTCGGGTGCATGGCCAGACCCTCCCCACAACCACCTTAATGATGTTTGATACTACGGGTGTACCTATAGCTGTAATATGCTGCAGTAGCTAGGCTAGAGTCTTGGGTGTAAGGCCATAGATATTTCAATGTATGGGTGTGCAGTATATAAAACCCATAGTGATTATAACTCCAGTGCTTATAACTTTGGTCTTGGGTGCATGGCCTTTGACCATGCACCAAAGATTCTACGTCCTGGCCACAACGACCACAGCATATCACACCCTTTGTGGCTTGTAACTACACTACGTATAAATTTGGTTTTGGGTGCATGGCCTTCGGCCATGCAACCAAGGCGCTACGCCCTCCCCACAACCACCTGAGTGATGTTCAATACTACGGGTGTATCTATAGCTGTGATATGCTGCAGTGGTTGTGGCCAGGGCCTAGACTCTTAGGTGTATGTCCATAGATATTTCAATGTATGGGTGTGCAGTAGCTTATAACTCCAGTGCTTATAACTTCATAACTACGGCCATGCACCCAAGACTCTAGGTCCTGGCCACAACCACCGCAGCATGTCACACCCATGGTGGCATATAAATCAATAGCACACCCATAGAAGAAAAAAAATGTAACTACAGCATGTAATCAATTTCAATGTGCGCTAACGCCACGCGTGTCCTTAGAACAGTTTCAAGTTGCCTGCGCACAGCACGGACTGAAGTACTAACCTTATGAGACCCCTCATTTTCTGTACTTACAAAATAACGAGCAAGGCGGGCATAGGGAATACATCATTAACACCTACCACCTGAACAAATACAGTATTTCACCCATCTCTTACTTTCTGAACCTCCCCAAGCACTCTGATACACCAAAACAGTTTCCGAAATAGCATTTTGCCGCTGGTCACCGCCGCGCTGTCCGTGGATCCAAGATGTCGGGCGCATCCAAACAAACTGACGCAGAACACGGCTCACTGCAGCCAATCGGCGTAGACGTTGCGTGTCCGCGGTCATGACGCCAGCCCCTTAGCCAATCGGTATCTTGTCCGCGGAGCGAACAGGGAAGTGTGACCGCGGAGCGGACATAGATATCACTAATTTTTTTAGACCTACTTTTTGGTCGTTTTAAGCAAAACTACTGCACGGATTGTCACTAAATTTACAAAAGCACACTTTTGGGACCAAGCCACTGCCCCTGCTGCAAATTTGGTGAAAATCCATCCAGCGGCTTGGCCTGTAGGTGTGCGCAAAGTTTCTCCCCCATTCAGTATATGTGAAAAAAACACATTTTGGGACGTTTGCCCCCCCTGGACCAAACATCACCAAACTTTGCAAAAAAATTCAGAGTGGCCCATATACTTGCAAAGTTTGTTGAGGATTCGTCCAGGGGGAGCGGAGTTATAGGCCGCCCAAAAAGTGCTCTTCCTATGGAAACAGCAACTTAACCATAACTACACAGCCACTACTGTGGCTGTGTAATATATATATATATATATATATATATATATATATATATATATATATATATATATATATATATTCAAAGACAAAACCTTAGTTGCAGGGTCATTAATGTGAGAACTTAATGCAAAAAAACTGAAATTCAGCTAAAGCCACCTTAGCTTCTCACCCCCATTTTGTGCAGCCTTTGACCACAATGGTGACATCACAGGTGACATCACTGATTACATCATCTATGACATCACTCGCTGGTGACATCACAAATCACATTACAACACCAACTGGTCATGAGCAGTAGTTACAGTCTTTAGCTGTGTCCACTGTATATTTTAACACATTAAGGAGCCATTAGCTATGGCCTTTGGCTATAGCCAGTGGTCACAGCCTTCAGCCATGTGTCCTGTTTATTTAAACACATTAAGGGGCCACTAGCCATGGCCTTCAGCTGTGTCCACTCTATGTTTGAAAACACTAATGAACCACTATCCATGGTGTTTGGCTATGGCCCGTGGTCAAGGCCTCCAGCTGTTCCCACTTTATATTTTACAACCTTAACTGGACAGTAGCCATAGCCATGGACATTGGCCATGCCCATTGTATATTTTAACATATTAAGGGTCACTAGCTATGCCTTTGGCCATTTCCACTGTATATTTCACAACACTAACCAGCCACTAGACATGGCCTTCAGCCGTACCCCCTGTATATTTTAGCACATTAAGGGGCAGTAGTTATAGCCTTCAGACATGGCCAGTGGCCACAGCCTTTTCGCTGTGCTCACTGCATATTTTACAACACTAACTGGGCAGTAATCATGGACTGTACCCATAGCTAGTGGTCAAGGCCTTTGTCTGTGAAAAATGTATATATTTTAACAGATTAAAGGTCCGCTATCTATAGCCTTTAGCCATGGCCAGTGACACAGCCTATTTTTTAAATCACTACCAGACCAATAGCCATGGCCTTCGCCCACTGTCCATCTCAGAAGACTACCTGATCACCAGCCACTGTCCATTTTAAAACACCACCAGACCACTAGCCACTTTGGGGGTGATTTTTCACCCCCGACCTTCGGCCGTGCCTATTGAATATTTTCAAACACTAAAGGACCCCTAGTCATGGCCATTGGCCATGTTCAGCGGCCACGGCCATCGGCCGTTCCCACTAAATATTTTACAACACTAACTGAATGGTAGCCATGGCCTTTACCCATAGCCAGTGGTCACGCCATTCATCTGTGCACAGTGTATATTTTAACAAATTAAAGGGCCACTATTTATGGCATTTACCCATGGACACTGTATTTATTACCTAACCCATAAATGATGTTATGTCGGATGCCATCACAGATGTAATCAGTGTGTCATGTATGATGTAATTAGTGATGTCACCAGTGATGTCATCAGGGGTGTCATCAGGGATGTCATGATTGTGGTCAAAGTCTGCGCAGCAAGGGGTGTTAAGTTAAGGTGGCTTTAGCTGAATTGCAGGGTTTGTTTTGCAACAAGTTCTCTCCTTAACGTCTCTGCAACAAAAGTTATTTCCTTGAATTTAAACCATTTTTTTATGTATAGCTCACCTTAAGGACCTTGCAACTAAGCTCTGTCCACTGTATTTTTTAAATCACTACCTGATCACTAGCCATGGCCTTTGTTGGGGGAGGCGGCAGAAATCCCAGGCCCCTCTGAGGCAATTGTAGAATGGGATGTTGTAGGAGAGCTGGGAGAATGGAGGGCGAGGGCGGTCACACATAGAAGGTGAATTATAGTGGAAATATAGTGAATCCTGGTACTAATATTACGTGTGGAATAAGACTCCATTTTAGAAGTTAGACGCCATCTTGAAATTGAGGCCTGGTGCCATAGCTATGCCAGTACGCCTAATTATGTCCCGAACATTAGTGGGGTGTGCATGCATTCTTTGCTCTAAGTCCTGCCAGCCCTGCAGAAGGTTAATTCACTGAAGACACTCAGTTCTCCATTGTGTTTTATAATTAGTGTATGCAACCCAGAAGGAATGTGCCCTGCAAGGTCAAGAGAGGGCCAGAATTGATTTTTGGAGAGCTATCCCACGAGAAGGGGGTGAGGGCTTTTGGCCTTGGCCAGTCCAGATCCTTAAAATATAGTGGCCAGGGAACACTGAGCCAAGGCCCCAAGCATTTTAGTGCACTGACCAGCTGTAGCCATAAAACTGTAAATTGACCAATCGATCAGGAAGATCAGAGAGCAGTGATGGACTGCCCCCACCAACGGTTAATGTGATTTGTGCGTCAAGGTGCCAAGGGAGAAGGCAACAAATTTAGGCTGCGGGTGGGAAAGTCGTGCACTCGCCAGCGTGTCTGGGATGGAACGGGGGCTCACGTAGTTCTGAGAAGTTATCATGACCTTGAAAGTATTCGCCTTGCTCATGTCCTTGGTACAAAGGTTTATCTTAGAGCTATGAAATAATGAAATGTGTAACTAAATTGTCAATTAGAGTCTTTGTATCTGATGACAGGAGAAGAAGATCCCCACGTGGAAGGAGACGGGCAGAAGATGCTGGGACTAATCACCTGGGATCCCATATGGAGCAGGCTATCTGTGGATAGGGTCGCACCAACCAGCTATACAGATTTGTAACCAATGTAATGTACGTCAGTTGTTATGTTGTGTATCTTTAAAACCAATTGCATATGCTGTTTTTGGCAGAGCGCTCTCTGGCAGCAGAGTTCTTCTGCAGCAAACAGTCCCAAGCGTGCAACCCGTAGTAGTGTACAGAAGCTGTTTAGCAGAATTCCTATCTGCTCTTTGGAGTGCAGCACAGCTCCTAGGATGGTGCAGGTTGTTAATGGGACCCTGTAATGGAGGAGCTCGGGTGAACAAGCAGACATAAGTAAACCGCTTGCGGGTGAAAACAGTGGGGAGGATGCTGAGAGGGAAGTTGTGGGAATCAGGGAATCAGGGAAACAGTGTGTGGGTTTGTGTGTGATGAAGAGGAGAGGGTGAGAGTGCATGGAGGTGCCGATAGGAATGCTTAAGACTAAATATAGTTTGTATGTAATGGTTTATTGAGAAGCCACCCTCAACACAGGGAGTTCCTTCCCTCCCCACTGAAGTGGTTATTCAACAAACTGTTTAACAGATTCTTTTGTAGCCCTATCTCAGACACATATCATGCCCCTTGGATTCCTCTTCCCGTGAGCTAACAATGAGCCAAGAATCAGGTCGGTGTATGGGAAAAATATTGGTATTTCTTTAAATTTAAATGAATAGAAATGATCACAAAAATATCAAAAACACCACTTTATCCGTGGCACAACACAATAAACTTCTCTCAGCATAAATATATCGCAAAAGTGAGTTAAAAAGAACACAGACACACTTCTTACTTTCTGCAAATTTCACTTCACAAAATAATTACACTGATCAATTGTACTGTTGTGCGATTTTGATTTTCCTGCAGGCCTAAAAGACTAGCAGTAGGATTTCAAGATTGGTTCAAATACTATGTTAATTATGATTTCACCCACACTTTTGGTTTCAAATAAACAGAGGGTGATTTATCGCTTTGTTTTTCAGACCCCACTTTGGTCCATGTTGGGAAGTCAGATGGAAAAATGTGAATGCTTTGGGGAATTTTGGATTTCAGACCCCCTTTACTGAAAGGCTTGTGTTGGAGAAGCTGGATAAAAAGGTTGGACTTAAAGAAGTTGGGGTCAGCTGGACAACAAGGATAATCCAATTAATGTATAGCTTATATTTTCAGCACTGGGAAGTGAGCATTGTAAATTTTGAATTTTAACAAAATTCACCCCGTAGTGTTCTGCCAAATGGGGAATTAATTAAATTAATATTTTTGGTTACATAGGCTAAGGATCTACACAGTTTTGCCCCTCCCCAACCATTATAAAGGCAAAGGATTCAAGGCAAGCAGACTTGCCCCACCATTTGGTTATCCATGGCAGGGGCATAGGAGACACATCAAAACTGTGGGGGGACAGGGGACTTCTTGGAGACTTTGCTTTTTTTATTTATTGTGTTTTAGTCAAAGAACTCGACTTTTCACAAAATTGCAAAATTAAAACTAAAATAGCAGTATGTATTAAATTACATATATCATCAATGTATAAAAAAGAGAAAAGACGAAAAAGAAAAAAGAAAACAGAACAAAATTAAGAAAAGCAGATCAGATTATAAAATCCTTCAATTTGGCATCTCAGCTCAGAAGGCTCAGTTTGAGTGAAGATTTTACCACTTCCCATGTCAATAGGTTTTCATGGCCTAAGCATAGGTGGTCCCAAAAGGATTGGGTGTTCAGCCACCATTCCTTGTCCACAAATCTCACAAGCTTTACAACCCTCTTCTTTACAAGCCATTACACTGAAATAAGTAGTGAATACTGAAATGTGGGCTACTTGTTTGCTGTGGCGAGCAGCAAAGAAAAAAGAAGTAGGAATCATTGCACATACTTTTGTATTCATTAGAAGCTGAGTAAGTACTCTAAATTCTACACGTACAAGAAGTTCTTATAAATGTACTTTAAAGTGTACAATTTCCTTCCTATCGGAAAAAGGTGCACACGGTAATGGTTAAAATTAGCAGGGGTGGACTGCCCTACAGAGATATCTGGAGATTTCCTAATAGGCCTGTGCACCCTGGCCCTCTTTTGTGGGGTAATGTTAGGCATAATCATATGCAGTACCCTTTGGGAACAACACACACAATTAAGACTACAAGTGACAGTACAAATGCACCTTTGGTACAAGCCTGTACTACACAATAAAGTGGTAGCGATGGCTGAGCAGCCAGAATTATCTTAAGAGTAAAGTGAGCAGTATCAGAAGTTACACAAAGGACAGCAGTTTCTATGGTTCAAATAAACACTGACTAAAGGTTTCTGAGTAAAAGAATATACATTTATTTACACAATCATTTGTAAAACAGTTCACTAAGTAAAGAATCAGAAAATCACAATCTTAATACATTATACACCACCCAATGAATTCTGGACAAGTTAAGCTAAAAATGAAGTGTGAGCAAAATGGCACTCCAGCAATTTAAAAAGGGAGGGAAAGACAAGGTTACTCAAAATCAAGCAGCACCAACAAGTAAGTAAGCAGGGCAATCTAGAAAAGTCTTACTACAATGAGGATTCAACTCAATAGGCCTGGCCCAATGTTAATGGTTGAGAGTCTTTGCAGAGGATCACACAGTTCAGAGTAGTTTGCGGTTAAGTCTTTGCCAATAGTTTGAAACGGAGTTTGTCGGAAGAAAAGTTACGTAAAAGAGTAGAGAAGGACAAGCCCTCGGTTTGGACGAAAGATTTAAAACACTTTCACTGCAGTCAGACGAAACAAACAACCGGGTTTCAACAGTACCTTTTGAAGAAGAAGAATGCTGTAGCTGCGGCGGTAGTTCCTGGCAGTTTCTGCAGGCTCACGGTTCCTGAAGCGACTGTTGGACTGACAAGAAGGAGGAAGACTGGAGGGTCCTGCGCTGCCCAGGGAAGAAGCCAGCAATAGAGTAAAGCGACAACTAAAAGGTGCGCTCCTTAAAAGCACAAGGGGACTCTCTCAAGCTGGCTATCCTGTTTCCTGTGGCACAGCAAATTCGACCAGGTTATAGAGAGAGATCCAGGGGCTTTGTGAGCTGGTTGGTCCCACCAGGCTCAAGGGGAGACGACTCCTTGTGGATCTCCTCTGTCGACGAAGTTCAGGCGATTCGGACCTGCAGCAGGGCTTCACCGGGATGTCCAGTAGTTGCAGCAGTCGTCTTCCTTCAGCTTCTCGATGGCTCTCTCGATCCAGTGGCGACTCTGCCTTCCAAGACCCAGAGACCTGCTTTTTATGCAGTGTTTGCCCCATTCACACAGCCTGGATGTCAATCACACAGCAGGGTGGCTGTCCTGGCCGGACAGACACCTAGCCAATCAGATCATAGTGCGACGTGGGTCTCCAAGGAGACCCTGTGCAGGGGGAGGGGGGCCCCTCCCTCACATTCAGCCCACCCAGAAACACAGGCTCCTTAATGAGGGCTTCTGTGCAGAAGCCCGCCAAAGCACGGTGAACAAAGGAACGAAACCTGGCTTGGCGCGCAGAGTAAAACACGAGAAAGATCTTTACAAAAAGAAATGGCAAATAAACCCAGCTGGAACCAAATCAAATTAAAAGGGGTCCCGCGGATTAAAGTTTGAGGCTACTAATTTAGCCTAAAACAGTACCAATGCGATTTTCCTAGACCGCGGTAGGAAGAATACGGTAGATACCACTGCCGCCACCCAAATCTTAAAGAAAGGGGAACTAAATAATGTTCCATGAGAAAAAGACAAAAAGGAATAACTCTTAACCCTTTCCAGTACTCTATGGAAGATAGTTTGTACTGGGTCTGTGGTTTTAAAAAGACTAATAAAGTCAATGGCAACTTTACATGTTCTGGGAGACAGTAGTCAGTCCCAGAAAATGGAGTTTTAAAGTGGGAAGTCTGAAAAAGACAACCCTGTGTCACTGCACTAGAGGTGCTGTGTGACACACAGTAAAAAGATGATGCCTATGGAGTAGGTGAGGCTCCACCCTCTATGAACACAAACATGTAAAACACACAGCAAAACACAGGTAAGACTGGGAAAAAGGGCTCACACTCTTACCAGGTGAAAAACAAAATCCTAGAAATCCAGCAAAGCTGCTGAGGGACTCAGTCGGTAAGGGAAATTTGCCATTTTGGAGAATTCCCCCTAACAGTTAAACTATTTTATTTGCACATTTTAGCATAGGAAAAGGGTTGGGCTTTCTGAAAAATTTGTAATATGGGGCCACTTTAAACATTATTTCCAGGGCCTCTTTTAGTTCTGAGTCCACCCCAAAATTAGTAAACCTCCAGTCTTGTCAAAGATTAATAACAAAAAAAATCCTTGTTTTTTGGGAACATGTGTAACACTTGTACATGTTTGCAGAACCGGATGAAAGCACCCCTTTCCTAGTAAAGTGCATTGTTTTAATATTGAAGGTCAACATGATGATTACTGATCGAATTCTCAGTGCTAAGGGTGTGCATGTTGGCCTTGAATTCCCGTAAGGAATCACTGCAGATGTGCAGTACATTTACCAGCCACAACAGAAATTCCCTGCATCACAAAACTGCACTTCGACATACATCCAAAATCGGCTGTGCTTATGTCTGCTCAGCACATGTGGGGCGAGATTTTGAACACAGTCACCCCAAGAATGGCTGTATAGTGTTTCCCTTCACGTGAATCCAGAGAAAATAGCTTAAAGTCAGAATGGCTCTGTGGTGCTGTTGTGTCATTTAAAGACTCAAGACTGTACAAGAAAATCACCTGCATTGGAAAAGGCATCGCACTTGTGCTTCATTTCATTTAAACATCCCATAGTTTGCTACATTAAAACACAGCCCTGCCTGTGTATTTCATTCAATTGCCAGAAAATAAGACCATGCCTACCAGATGGCATTGTTTTCCTTCATAAAGTCCAAGAAAAGCAAACATTCTGTCTCAAGTCCGCACAGCTTGGATTTACTTTGAAATAAACTAGCACACACAAATTACTGCCACGGAAAGTTAAAGCATGGCTCTCTTTCTTGCCTTGTGTCAATTACCAAGAAACTATTTGCAGCATATCTTTGTGTCCAGAAACTGACCATCTCTTTAAAAGCCTTTTTGAAGTTAATGCAAAGTAAACTGTGTGCGGCAAAAACCGCATTATGTGAAATCAACATTTAAGAAAATTAACAAATGTAAATCTGCTTTTGCAAAGCAGAAAACTGCTCTTTGGAAGCTAAATGTAAAATAATCCCATGGCTCGCACAGAAACACAATTGAATATGTGGATAGAAGGGCTTCAAAGTTTTGTTTTTTGCTCTTTTCCCCCCAAAAGGACTTTAACAGCCAGGCTGAGGCCCATAAATTTCTGTCAAACCAGTTTGGTATCAAGGCTGATTTCCAAACTACCCGTAACTAAGGCTGCAAAGGCATGTGCTCTGTACTCAAGGCACTGACAGTGTGATTTTTTTTTGTTTTTAAATAATATGTTTGTGTCCATACTTTTCATTATCTTATGACCATCTGACTGTCTTTTGTCTCTCAATGTTGATTTACTCCATTATGTGTAGCCAGAATTTTATAATTGTAAAAATTAGGGCTTTCTCGGTGCCACCATGAATTTGGGTCCATCTTTCATGCGTGGTTATCTGTTTTAACGAGATGTTGAAAAAGTCTCTGAATAGATTTCGTTTCTCTGTCAGAGCTGGACATTTCATCACTAGGTGGAAGATAGATTTGGTGGCACTTTCTTCTTTACAGAATCTGCATTGTGTTTTCCCTGTGTCTATTTGTTTAGTTTGTGCTAAGTACTCCCGGGTCAGGAGCATATTGAGACTAAAAAACAGATAGTGATCTCGGATCTTCTGATCTGGAAATTGAGGTAGGTAGGCCGGAAGTTAATTTAGGGCTCTGGATTCTGTGTCACATCAGAGAAATCTTTTATAGTGCGTTTGGTATGCTTGAGTTTTAATCCAGTTGTTGCATTGTAGTTTACGTTTCGCATATTGTGGAGTCAGAATCAACATCTCTTCAGAGATTTCTTCCCGTTTCATCAGTTACTCTATCTGATAGTGTGATAATTATGGGTACTACCAGACTGACCGGCATGACTGCCATCACATACAATGAAGATGACTGGGCTCTGTGTTTTTGGCCCAGAGGTGGGATTTCCTCTACATTCACCTCAGCACCCATTGGAGGACTTCAAAGGGGAGTCACGGAAACCCTTTGTCCAAGCTGACCCAGGAGGAAGACAGTTTGGCTGTGGGTTGGAAAGACTGCCCACATTTGGGAAAAATCCAGCCCATTTGATTTAAAGACCTTTTCATATTAAGACATTTCTCCCTGAATAAGCAGTAATTTTATATTATGCCAGCATTTTATGTGAGTTATGGACAAACCCAAAGAGACTAAGCACTTGCTCCTAGCACCTGGTGAATGGGAATGAGGAAAGACATGTATTTTGGTATGAAGCTTAAATGGCACAGAAATTAAACTTGGGGAAAATATGCCAAATACTATTATGCATATGTGTAGCCATTTGCAGAATTGTAGATATTAGGTTTGAAAACATCGAAATGGGGGACGAGACAACGTCGCACAGACTTGGCGTTCAAACTGGAATATTCCTTGTAAAATATGGGATCTACCTATATGATATTTGTGAAGGTGACTATTGTAAATTTAAAGTTGTATTCCATAACTCCTTTTGTGAAAAATTAGGCTATTGGGACAAAGGGAGTCATAAAATGCACACACCTAAGGTGAGGTCACTTCCTTTGAACCAATCAGCCCGGAGGGAGGAGGCGACCCCAATAGCCTGGCCTATCCCATTCAGGGCATAAATCCAGGGTATTTCCACCCAGATTGTAAAATTCTCTGATGTCATTCTGGCTATATAAGGGGTAGACAGAGTGACACAGGGATATCAACATTCAACATTTACCCTTCAAGATTCCAAGACTCCAGATCCAGGCAGAACCACCTATCCAGACGCAGGCTTACCCATTAATCCAGGGAGAAAGAAGGAAAGGCAACTGATCCCCTTTAGGAGAATCCAGGTACCAGACCTTTTGCCCAGCTGACCCATCTCGTTGTCCACAGTGACCAGACCTTTTGCCCAGATGACCCATCCCAGAGAGCCCAGCTCACCCAGTAACCAGATCTCTTGACCCCGCTGTCCGTGACCAGAATCTTGGCTCCGCTGTCCAGAGACCTTGCTGGCTGTCCAAATTGCCCAACTCAAGTGTACTTTGTAAGTATCATATCACCCAGTACCCCATAATTGCATATCTCGTTCTGTTACCTTGCATCTTGTTCAAATCCTATTAAAATCCCATAAAACCCTAGTCATTTTCCAAATTGCTAGTATCCTCTGTTCATCCTTTCCCTAGAAGAATCTGTTTAGTGTATCTCTGTTAGCATATTTCTTTGTTTGTATCATTTGTATAAATTAATTAATTCCCCATTGAAAATTCACGTTTATTATTGTTGCCCTTCGAAAGTAACAATTTTGTTGAGTGTTTGTACTAATTATAGCCTTAAAATATAGTTTCAGTAGAACTAATCATTGTGCTAACAAAACCGACTTTGCCCGTGTCATTTGCTTTTCTTTAAAAATCTGATTTGCATTTCCCATAATAAAACCCATATTTTCATCCTAGAAAGAGTCATCCCTTCCCCTCAGTATCCTATCTGTTCTGTGTCTTTGTTTCACATCCCAAAAAACAATTTCCGATTTTGCTTGCTAAGCCCATTTTCGTAGCTGTTTGGCAGCTTAAAGCCTGTTTTGAAATAAGAAATTGCAATTCTGCAGCGTGTGATTTTGCTGCATTGTTTTCCTTCCCAAAGTTGAGTTTCTCACATGTATTCACGTTGCTTTAGTGCCCTGCTCAGTAGCCTGCATGATTCCTTGCCTCTTTAGTACAGCCACAAAGATTTTTTGTCCAAGCTATTCTGCTGCAAGTGTAAACTGATCTATAAGTAACCAGTAAATCCAAATATGCCCTTTTGCTTCTATTGAAGGTTTTCATTTCTGTTTTGGCTTCCCATTCTGGACTGGTGGGCTCAATTAAAAAAATGGATTTTCCCCTCTTTATACTGACTCCTTGCCACTGCTTTCCATCCACACATAATTTAGTCAGCAGGTGTTTAGGGAAGTGTTGCAGGGGGAGTGCTTAAGCTATGTGCCATCTATGATTGTGAAGGAAAGTGATTTTGTTTCCATTTCTATTAAAGATGTCTCTAGTAAGTGTTAGAAGTTGAATTAACTGTTTTATACGTTTTTGCATTTGTATTGCCACACCACGGGGGCTGCTGCCCTAAATTTTCTTTTGCTCTGATTTTTCATTTGAATTCTAAAAATAAATAAATATATCTTTTACACACCGGCCTGGTTCATGGTCCCTTGCGACATGGGGTATTTGTCAAGGTGGGTGTACGGGTTGGGTGCCTTCCCCAGAAAGAACCCAGGGTTCAAATAAAAATAAAAAGGCATGTTTTATTGTGCGCCACCTTCAGTGTCAGTGGAAGACGTTCCTGGCTGGAGTGTGTCGTGTGATAATCCGCTACACAGGCTTTGCCCTCTCCCGCACTTTTAAACACCTGTTGGCAGGTTTACAATCAAAAACCAAAATGAAATGGAGACATTTAGGGACAGCTTAGAAAACAGACTTTGCTTCTGAGCCCCTGAAAACGGCCCACACTCATAAGACTCTTGGGGGATTGCTGTGTACCCGATGCCACTTGGCATCAGGGATGGCAAGATCCAGAGTCTTGTTGGCCAGTAAAGCTGTGCTTTCGTTTTCCTTTTCTTACCTGCTTACTGCAGTGCAAGTTTCTTTTCTCCGGGCCCAGAAGAGCACTTTCTGTTTTTCCAGAAAAGGAGAACAATGCAGCTATTTTTATGGCTCAAGAAACAAAAGGTCGGCAGGGCATAGGTGGGGTATGGGAGGGTGGGTGTTGGGAAAATAGGTAGAGAGCGAGAGTGAGTGAGAGAAAGCACCTGCGCACACCTACATGCCCAACTGACCGATTCAGTCGAACGGAGCCTGACATGTGACATGTCTGTGACACCACTGATTGCACGTATTGAAAGACATTACATTAATAAGTAGCAAGCATTGGCAATGCCAACTGTTTGGGCTTTTGTGTAGGCATGGGAATGGTACTTGCCAGGCACGGCCATTGTGGTATTAACATGGCAGCTCTTAATGGAGTACCTTGCCATCTAAGAGCTGTGCCTGGCATCTGCCTAATACGTATAGACAAGCCAAAACTGTTGGCTTTCCCAGTGCTTGTTTTTAACAGGACTTTGTTGAAAAACAGGCATAGTGGTAATACATTGAATGGCTGAAGGCAGACCTTGTTTAGGCATTTTTATTGCAGCAGCAGGTTTAGAACTCCAATTAAGTTATTAACTCTCAGAAGACTGCTCTGGAAACACGCTGGCAGATACTGAGTGTTACGTTTGATGGTAACGATTAATTAAAGGGAGATCAACTAGTTCCCATGGGCGGGGAGGAGCAGGAACTAGGTGAGATTTGCCATAGGGATTATCATGGCCATGGGCAGTCAACATGTTCATATCAGCCAGAAACCTAGTTTACCTGGCCATTACAGTTCCCAGGGTCACTGGTAGATGCATTGTATACCCCCAAAATCGCCTAGGAATTACATAATAAAATGGTACAAAAATAAATTCAATCCACATTAGGGTTGCTCTGAAAAAGGCCTAAATGATCATTGTACTTTCAAATGTATTGTCAATGATCATGTTGGACAAATGGGAGTTTCTGCTTTCAGGCCATTTGTTTTCACTGGGTGAGCCTGTGCCCAGAGTTTTTTTTTTATCAGTCTCCTTTGTGCTGGGAGCGTGCTCTTTGAAGTTATGCCCCCAGTCTTCACACCGTTTAGTCATGCTCCAGCCAAGGATGACATTCCTTGACACCCCTGCTTTCAGATCCAGGAGGTCTGGGGGAACACTCAATTTCAACGCTTTTAGCAGCACATTTTTATTGCGGGGGTCATTAGATGGGAGATGTTACATTCAGGCTGGAAGTGGGAGTTTTCATTGTGATGTCCACAGCCAGCAAAAGGGTCTGCCTTGGGCTGACATATTTTTCATGAAGACAAAGTGGCTCTTCAAATGTCACTGGAGTTTTGTGGGTGAAACATAATATACATTGCTCTTGGTCAACCTACACATCATGTTTTGTTTTATTAACATTGTTCTGTGAGCAGTGATATTATATTCAGTTTTATTTTTGAAAGCTGTTTTTATTTGCACACACATGTGAAGGCCGTTTTTGTTTTCAATGTTTAAAAATCTTGTTTTCCATGTGACAGGGATCTTTGATTCCTCCTTCTTTTGTAAATTAAATGCCGCCTGTCCAATGGTAATGACAGGTAGGCCCTTTTCCACATGGCTCTTTAACTTTACTTGAAAAACAAAAACAAAAGCCAGGCTGTTTTTGTTTCAGTGTTTAACATCTTGCCATTCATGTGAAAGGGACTTCTGTTTGGGGCCTTTCAATGCACCCCAAAGATATATGAAGTGACATTTTCGTATATAAGGTTTTTCAACATGGGGGTAGTTACACTGTTAGAGTACATTTGTAGTGCATTGGCGTTGTGTAAGGATAAAATTGAGAAATATCATAAGTAGTGGACGCAGCAATTGGGGATGTTTTGCTCATGGTCAGAGCACGGTATGAACAATAGAGGGATACTTGAACACATTTTTGGCCACTTAATATAAGGGTATAAAGCTCCAAAGAAGGAAAGAGATTTTAGAATTATAGAAAATGGTTCAAGACATAGAGGACAATGATGAGTGTGAATCCCAGTGTGACAACTACCCAACCACAAGTGTAGTTAAAGCAGCATTGTCTGGGGAAAAACAGTTACCTGTGCCCCAAGTAGAATGCTATCCAACCCTTCATGCCACCAGATATAACAATCCAACGTATGTTCCCCCATCAGCCACAGCACCACCCCCATCTGTGTTACCACCCCATACCAAACGAATACTAACACTGCTGTGCTGCCAAATATCGAGAGACACAGATAGGAAACCACAGAAGGAGTTAGAAGCGGCATTAAAGGCAGCACAGATGGAGTTGGAGCGATTGACGGCCCTCAGGGTGGAAGGAAGGAAATCGGGGTGTGGACTAGTTGAATAGAGAGCAGGAGACATTTTGTTCAGATTGGATAGCACCGCGATCAAGGATATTCACATTGAGAAGGAGAAGGGGAAGTGTGATGAAGGAGGGGCAGACGTGTAGACTATGTGACAGCGAGGTTGTATGGAGATACAAATAGGGAGTTGCGGGAGGAAGAGTAGGACATGGTGGATGAATTAGAAGACAAGGAAGAGATTCTGGAAATGATCCCAAGGGAAGAGAGTTTATGGGGCCCACAGTTGAGGAAATGATTTGGCCGAGAGCAGTGGCAAGAAAAAAGGCAAGTGGCAGGAAGAGGGGGGAAGGAGTGTGAGCACACAGTTGCTATTATTGCATTAAGGCCCCGGGAGTGTGCAGTAAATAGCTTGGGCTCAGATGGGCAAAAACAACTTGATCAAAGCACTCCTGTCCCTCACTGCAGGGGCTGGGAAATGAATTTATGCTTTTGAAAAACAAATGGCTGGTATCCCTTTAGCAGTGGGAGAAATTCAAAGTTTGCTTGTAGCAATTGTGGGGGATCAGGCAGGGGATGTTTGGATTAGAGCTGGATACCCAGGAGTAAAGATAGATGATGACGTACATGATGAGGCACACTTTAATGACATTAGAGTGCAGGTGTGGGCAGCACTTCAGCGGGCATATCCAGATACACCAGATTTGCAGTCCATAATGCAGTTTGCAATGGGAGATGATGAAGACCCTGCTCAATACATTTTGAAAGTACACAAGATGTGGAGGGCAGGGACGGGGGAACAGTGGGGCCGCTCAGTTCTGCTCTTTTACTTTGTTATTAAATGGGGATTGCCCAAGGGAGTACAGAAAGCTCTCTTTAAGATAGTGGATATAGAGGCGAAAGGGCTGGCCGAAACACCGACTATAATTATACATCACTGTAAGCAGATCAAAGAAAGAGAGAAAGAAACAGAACAGGGGTTGCAAGCTGAGGAAGCAAAACTAGCACAGAAGAAGTTAGCAAAATTGGCAGTTGAAGGAGCGGTCATGGCAGTGACTCAAATGGACTTAGCAGAGCGGGCAAAAGAATAGCAGCATTCTGACCGGGGGGGGGGGCAATGGAATGGTGAGTCTCAGTCACAGTACCCTGAGAGGTACCAACGGGGACAGCAGCGAGGAATAGGAGGGTTCCAAGGAGGAAGAGGGCAGAGGTTTATTTGGAGGAATGATGATGATCTCATATTTGTAAAGTGCACAACCACCCGAAGGCATCTTGCCGCTACACAGGGTACAGTCACAGCTAAGGGCCACTAACAGTTTTGGAATAGAAACGTTTTTAGAAGCTGTCGAAAGCGCAGATGGTCCACTGTCACTTGAAGATGAAGTGGGAGTGAATTCCAACTTTTCACAGCAGCACTGAGAAAGCTCACCCTGCAACCTGGGAGAGCCGTACATGAGGAACAACAATCGTATATGAATGCAGAGGGTGAAGCAGCTGATTGGGGACATACGGACAGAACTTACTCTGCAGATAGTCAGCCCCCAGGCCTTAGAAGGCCCGCTGGACAATACATAATTAATTGAACTGTACCCTCTGAGCCACGGTCAGTCAGTGAAGCTGCCGCAAGACTGGAGTAATAGTGGTACAGTAAAGAGAGAAGGCCACTAGCCTGGCTGTGGCATTTTGGAGCACTTGGAGGCGATGAATCAGGAAGAGTGGCTGTGCTAGATATAGAGCATTACAATAGTCAAGTTTATGCCGGATGAGTGCCCCAACCACTGGCGCATGGAGCTGGATAGGCAGAAAACCAAGCACCTGCCGCAGAACCCATAGTTTATAATGCCCTGACTGAAACACGGAAGATACTTGTGCTTCCAAGGAGAATGATGACATCATTTTTACCCCTAAAACCTTTACAACCTGAATGGCAGTAGGACAGGGACCAAAAGAAGTAGGCCAATAAGCAGAGGTCCAATGAGAAAAGGTAGAGGGGGGTCCAACCACCAGGATCTTATTCTTGCCCCATTAAGCTTAAGCCAATTGCGGGTCATCCAGCGCCCCATGTCCTTCAAGCACTCCTATAGCAGAGATGCAGGATCAGGATGGAGAAGATCAAGAGGCAGAATAATCTGGGTATCATCAGCATACGAGTAGCATTCCAGGCTGTGGGAGTGAATGAGCTCGACAAGAGGCTGGATGTATGAATTAAACATTATAGGGCACAAGGCAGAGCCATGGAGACTCAACAGTAAAGAGGAACAGATATAGACCGAAATGGGGCATGGACAGAGTTTGTGAATGATCACCAAGAAAAGTCAAACACCAGAAGAGCACCTTTCCAGCTACTCCTGCCCCAGCCAGCCGGGTCAACAGGAAGGAGTGATCATGTATCAAAAGCTCCGATAGATCTAAGAGAACCAATGCCCGAGAGGCTGAGAGGGGGAGCTGGACAAGTTCAATGTTGGGTTGCAGTAAAATTGGTCATTTTGTGAGGGGTTGCAGGAGCAGGATAGGTGGCGGAATACAATTTATAAACTCTTGCGGTCCCAACACCATAGCAGCAACATTTCCCAGCACCCCTTATGCCCACGTCTATACCATATAAGATACATCAAGTGCATACACAGTTGTCCTCATGTCTCCCTCAGGCACAGCTGCCCGCCCCACCCGAGATCTCAAAACAAACTGCACCATCAGGCCAATCATATGGTGCCCAAATTCCTTGTAGCAATGCGGTTCCTTATGGGACAGTGAGCATTATTGAGGAGCAAGTGTTATGGGATGCAACCCTTTCATGTTCCCAGTTACAAATACATATCCTGATTAGGACAGCCCACAGAAAGCTCTTGTGTGCCCAGTGCTGTCCATGCCTACCCACCCAGACAAGGAACCCTTGGTGGGCACTGAGATAGGAAATAAACAATTCATCTCCATGGTTGACACGGGTGCCACAAAATCATGCATTAATGAAGGAAACTTACAGTTAACAGGTGAAACTCTTGACACACAAGGCTTCTCTTTGACTGTGGCAATGGTTCCTTTCACAGAAGAAGTACCGTTCAAAATAGGAGGCAAAGTGGTGCGTGCACATTTATTATATTCGGAAACCTCCCCAGTAATATTGTTAGGGTGTGACATCTTGATGAAACTTAATATGACCATCTCCTTTACAGAATGAGGATAAGTATGCTGCCCCAGGAATGTGTGCTTTGAGAGCAATGATGATAATACATGCCATAGGAGGAGAGGTGGTCGTTCATGGCATTCCTGATCACCCCAATATGTTTGTGTATGGGATTACAGTCTTACCTAATGAAATGCCCCAGGTCAGAAAAGTCTGTTTGGTGGATCCTATCTGATTTTATCTTTAGGCCCCTTCTGTCCCCGGAGCGTGTGGCAGGGACAGTCATTTCACTGGACTTGGAAGGATTGGTGGTGTCAGAAAAGAGGATTATGGTAATTGGGACTGATTTAGACAGGTATGAGTGGTGCACCATATTGTGCATTGAGCAAACAGCACCTTGGAAGAAGTAACAGATGCAGAATTCTTTAACGACAGGGTTGAATATGGAGAAATAGTGTTGGCTATTTGCATGCACTGTGAGATAATTGTGCAGTACCATACAGTACAGTGTTCCATGATGGCCCTTGTAAAAGCACCCCCTTTCACTGAAAATGACCTAGCACAGGTTCCTGAGAGGTTATGGACAACCAGTGGCCAAGATGTAGGCTTCTTACAGGGAGTGGCACCTGTTCGAATCACACTCAAAGAAGGTGCAGCGTTGGCCCAGGTTAGACAACATCCCCTGTCCAAAGAAGCAGAAGAGGGGATAAGAGACACCATTTCCACACTCTATAGTCAAGGGATTATTGAGCCCTCCAGCTATCCATGCAACACTATATACCAGATAAAAAGATGAAGGGTTCAAGGTGGAGATTGAAACAAGATCCCTGCCCCTTCAATGACATTGCACACGCTGAACTTTCGGTAGTTCCTAACCCTACAAACATTCTGTGCAGTATCCCAAAGCAATCAGCACATTTCACTGTGGTAGACCTAATGAATGCCTTCTTCTCCATAGCCCGACACCCTGATTCTTAATATCTCACTGCGTTTACACTCAGGGAAAGGCAGTACAAGCACACAAGATTACCATCGGGGTATGTGAATCCCCAAGTACCTTTAACAGAATACTACATGCTGATATGGGAAACATACAGGTACCCATCACTATCCTTCGATATGTGGACGATTTGTGCAGTGATAATGAATAACAGTGCCGAAGGGACTCTGTTACGCTCTTACAGCAATTAGCACATAAGGGGTACAAAGTGGATAAGGGCACGTTACAGTACTGCCTCAAGGAGGTTATTTACTTGGTGCGTTTGATATCTGTCCTGGCGATTAAAAAATACCAGAAGGCACTGCATCAGTGCGCAGTGGTCCCCAGCCAAAAACTGTCAAAGAAATGCAGAAGGTCCTTGGGCTGTGTAATTACTGCAGAGCGTGGATCCTAGATCACAGTGCATATACTAGGCCCTTGTTGCAAGGCTTTAAAGAAGCACAAAAGACATAAAATAAGATAACACGGACAGAAGACATGCTCACGAGTTTCAACTAACTACATTTTTTACTTTTTTTATTTTATACTTTAATGTGTTATAATGAAAGACTTTATACATAAAGGAGAAAAGAAATTAAATAAAATTATACTATACAAATATCTTACACACGAAACTTCACATAATTCCACATAATTTCCACATAATTTCACATAGTTTAGTTTACAAATAACATGCATCTTAAAATGTCATTAAAAATGTAAAAGAAAATTCATGATTAAGAGTAACAACAAAAGTATCACCTAAAAATTCAAAAATTTCAAAATATCAGAAAGAAATTGAGAGTGGCAAGAGCAATAAACAGGAGGTTAACAAACTAAAATAGGTTATTTCCGCAGCTCCAGTTTTGGCAACCCCTGACTATACACTCAAGAGTTGTACTTGTTCTGCCAATCTGATGGTCAGATGATGACGGCAGTACTCGCTCAAAAGAGCACTATGGGCCACAAGCCATTGGCCTATTACAGTGGAGTGCTAGATTCAGTAATGCAGGGGCAGTTCCCTGGCAAGCAAGTGCTTGACGCTGCCGCATTCGCAATGGAAAAAAGCTCCACAATTATCATAGGGTGTTCCATAACATTGTATGTGGGCCATGTAGTACTTGCAATATTACAACGATATAAATCCACTCTAAATACAGAACGGCATTCGCATCGGAGGTTATTTTATCCAGCCCAAACATCCACATAGTGAGGTGCTACAGAACTGTGAACCAAGGAAAATAGCATTGGGCATGACTGTGTAACATTTTAGGGGGAGGAGGAGGAAATACCAAAAGCAAAAGATAACCTGCTTGACAGGGGGAAATTCTTTTTACTGACATTTCAGTGCCTATTCTCCAGGGGACATGTCTGAGACATACACGAGTGGCAGTTGTCCACTTAGTGCATGGTGAGTACAAAGTACTGGTACAAAAAAGGGTGGCCATGCATTACTCAGCCCAGGCAGTGGTGCTCGTAGCACTTATTAAAGCATATTTGCTTCCATAACAACAATGGTGCACTCTATGTTTGCAAAGTTAAAAAGGAGAGGGTTTAGGAGGGCTGGCGGGTTCCCAGTCCAACATGCAGAACTGCTAGATAAACTGATAGAAGCCCTTTCCCAGCCTTCCATGATGGTGGTGGTTAAATGCACCGCCCATACAAATGATACAGACACACTTTCACTCTGCAACAGCGCCGGGGACGTGGCAGCCAAACAGATGGCTTATCTCCCAGTACCTAACATTTACAAGTATCCAGTAATAGCACGGGTACAAGAGCAGTTGACAGCACCATACACTTCTCTTCTGAGAGCACAAAATATTGATTTGCAAGGAGGTATCCAACAGGAGGAGAAGGAGTTATGGCAGAAAAGAGGGTGTACACAATCCCCCACAGATGTATTGTGTCGACAAGGAAGTATGGGTAAAGTTGTGATGCCACACAATCTGTTGCTGGTCGCCTTTGACCAGTTGCATCATTTGTCTCATTTGTCAAAACAACATATCGCTGCAGATATACAAGAGGACTGGTTTGTCCCCAATCTGCAGGAAGTTCTTACCAAAATGGTGATACATTGCATCACTTACCAGACCTACAGATCTGGTCACACCCTAAGAATCATACAAGATGCATTACCTCACCCTACTGGGCTGTTTTGGGAGCTCCATATAGATTACGCTGATATGGCAGAGTGGTGCAATGGGTGTAGGTATATGATCGTCATAGTGTGTCCCTTCTCTCAGTGGGTTGAAGCAGTTCCTTGTGCATATCCAGATGATAAATGCATGGCCAAATACTTAGTAAGAGAGGTATTTCCTCATTGGGGTGTTTGCGATGTGTTGCGGTCAGACAATGGCACCCATTATTTAACAAACTCTTTAAAGGAGTGACTTCATTATTGGGCATTAAGCATTAGGCATCAGATGTGCACCCTTTACCACTTTAACACCCCAAGGCAACATCTGTGTGCCACCCTCAGGGAAAAACTGGGTGCACGTTCTTCCCCTTGCTCTAAGGATCATCACTTATCACTGCATGAGGTGGTAACAGGCCGGCAAATGCATACGCCTCAATCTACTGTAGGTAGGCCTCTGATGCTCACGGCGTCTGTTCTGGGTGAGGAATTTAAAAATTATGTGGCTGTTTTGACTAGATAAATCAAATTAATTTCTCAACAGAGCACCACGACGATCTGAAGAAACGACCAGTGCTGAACCTGCTTCGGTGACATCACAGCCTCTTCAATTCTCTCTGGGTGATCACCTATTCAATAGGAACTTCGTCGACAGGTGGAGTGAACCAAGCTGCAACGGCCCTTTTACAGTTGCTTATGCCACTTTGCGGTGAAGGTCCAGGAGTTGCGGTATTGGGTAGGAGCCTGGGAAGATAGCTCAGGGGCAATGTGTTTGTCTTGGAAGCAAGACAACGAATAGCAACACAGCTTTGAATACTGGTGTTGCGCTTAGACACCGGTCTCCGGTATTAAGCGCGTTATAAAAGAATGATTATAATTACACTTTATGATATCTGAAAGGCTCTGAATGCCAGACACCCCACTAAATAACATGACAGTAGTACATGAGTAGTGCCTAATAATAGTGAGCATACATTTGCAAAATAATTCACCGGATGTATATATGTATATGAACTGCCTACATAGTTTCACAAAATGGGCCTCATTACGAGTTGGCCGGTCCGGATTTAATGTTGCCGATAAAACTGTACTGGCAACATTTACCGGACCGGCTCATCCCAACCTGCGCTCCCAGAAACACCATCTCCGCAAAGCGACCCCCGCAGTGTCAACGTACCCGGTAGCACCATTTGCGGAATAAAAGCGACGAATCGGCTGCGCAACCCCAGTCACCGGCAATGCGCAACACCATGCACATTACGAGTAGCATGGACACGGAAACACTGCTACAAAAATGGCGGAAACACCGTGAAAATCATGCCGGTATCACCGGCACCGCAGACATGGCGTTAAAACAGTGGCAGGTGAGCTGAATTATGCCCTAGGTGTGCAAAATAAGCACCTCATAGGCCACTGGGAGCTTAGAAAAGGGCCACACCCACACCCAGGCCACCTTCCAGCACAACTATGCTGTCAGCTGCCGTAGCAGCATTTGGGCTAGGGAACGTACAAGCAGCAGTGCTGTCTGGATGAAGTCACAGTATGTGTAGGCCCAGTGATTGCTGAGGATGGCAGTGGATTGTGCTAATGGTGCCGCTCTCTTTCCGATTTCTGCAATCATGGTGTTTCCGGGACCAGTGTTTCCGTATGCGGGAAGCGGTGGCAGATACGGATGTACCTCTGCCATGTAGCACAGTGCATCTGTCTCCGTGGGTGTTTGCATTACGGCAGTGACACCATTTCCAAAATGGTCTGGGGAGCGCGACCAACCACCCGTAATCGGAATTTACTACCGCATGCTTGCGGTCGCGGAAACGGTGTCACCGCATTCACAGAAACAACAGATTCCGGACCGGCTAACTCGTATTGAGGCCCATTGTCTATTTTAGCTGAATGCAGTGTTGATTTACATTATTTCTCTGTGCGCTAATATATTCCCACTGTTACTGGCGATTCATATTTTTCCCTTCCCTTTTATCTAATAATGAAATTACAATTACTTATCGATGCGCTTTTTAATAATGTACGACATGAAGCTGAGAAAAGACCTGATAATACTTTGTTTTTCTCTGCATATATATGTGTGATGCATTTCATATTGAAAATATTTTGTGTATTTATGTTTGGTTTAGGAGCATATTTACTATGTAATTTTATATGGTTGGAACATATCAAAAGGGGGGATATCCGAGGGAGGTTTACCATGGGCAGATTTACAAATCAGAATGGGGACAATAACACAATACTGGGAATTGACACTAATACACCAATAAATGGGAATGTGATTACACAAAAAATAAATATAAATATATTACCAGATGCAAAGGTAAGAATAATACAAAGTATGATGAATACAGAGGATTACGTTTTGACATGATAGAGGATGTGCACCACCCAGAGATGAGAAACAGTTGTTAGGCTCCTTAAGACTAGTTATTAGGCTCCTTAAGACCACATGTATCGGGAGCCCCCAAGGTACTAATCCCGCAAGAGGTTTCCACTCTTAGATGTTCAATGTCTTGTCCATCTGGCACTATGTAGCTTGCTATGTAGGTTGCTAAGCAAATTCCAAGCGCACAGCATACACCTTGTGATGATGGAACCAGAAGAACAGCAGTGAGCCTGCAATGACAAAAGCCCACAGTGCTTATAAAGACCATACATGCAGTTGGAAGGAGTGAAGTTTGTGGCCAATCGGTGGGAAGAGACTGTGATAAGCTCTATGGCAGGAGGACTCATAGCATATAGAAAATAAGTGATTCAGAGGGTAAACAAAGCATGTCAAGGGTACTGGGGGAAGCATGTGACACAGCTAACATGGATTGAAGCAAAGGAGAAGCCAGTGAAGGTGCAGACACAAGAATAATCTATAATGCAGGAGATGTCCCTTTGGGTACAAACGACAAGTGCAATGTGATAATAAACATTCCAATCCTCAAGAAAGGAAGAGTAGTAGTGGTGGATATGTACTGGATCTGGTCCAGCAGGTGTTCCTGCACCTCCCACCATCATGAAGGGCATATCCTTGCGTGCCACGTTGCACTCAGCTCTCCTTGTGGTCCCGGAAGCACACCTAACTATGAGACCAGGAACCTTGGTTACCCCCACACCACCGCCAGGGCCAACTTCCTCTGCATCACCACTGCAGCCCCCTGTCCTACGGATCTTGCAAGAGAAAAAGGAAAACATACTTTAAAAAAATAAAAGGAGGTCTAACTATCTGTCGAAAAACTCAGCTCAATTGCTCCAAGAAATACCTCATCAATATAGACTGTACAATTAGCGCCAGGGATACAAACAGTGGTCAACACTAAATGGCTAAAATCGAACTGGTACAGCTGGCAAACGATACTGAACAAGGATTCATCGCAATCAGGGTTGAACTGAAAGCCATCCGGTTAATGACGATGCAGAACCGGTATGTGCTTGATCTGATCACAGCCATGGAAGGGTGCGTCTGCAAAAAAATAGGAGATTCCTGCTGCACGTCCGTACCCCCAAATGATGCCTTGAATGGGTCTCTCACACATATAATAGAGGCCGTACACACCCTTGGTGGACATATGCAGATGGAAGCAGGGATTCATAAGAGTTATTGGTTCGATTACCTCTTCTTGTGGGCACCGTCACGGATGGGAGCAGTTGTGAAAATACTAGTGCCAGTGGTGGTGTTCATGCTGGTGATTTGCTGCACTTGCCATTTTGGACTTCAATGCTGTGCTAAAGCGATCCCTAATAGCGTGATGATGATCGTCTCAATTGTGGTAAGCAGTGCACCTTGCAGTACAAAAGATGGACAGGTACAAATAGATGATGCAAATATGCCACGTATGGTGAGAATAGAGCAAATAATTGACCCCTCTGGAACAGTTACTTTGGCGCCACCTGATCCAGAAAAACAATGAAGAGAACTGGGTTGAATTAAAAGGTGATCAGGGCTGTATGTATCTTACTTGCACTCCAGAGCAGAACGCTGAGGCAGGAGAACATTTGCATTCAGTATGTAGATTGTGGGTGCCCAATAAAGGAACATGTAGGTATGAGGAGGCTGAGAGGTTGGCAAGGGAGTTTGTTAATATAGAATGAATGAAAGGGGGGAATGCTGGGGGTGGATTTAGGAGGAGACGATTGCAGAAGGAGATGTTGTAGGAGAGCTGTGAGAAAGGAGGGGGGGGTGACCCAAAGAAGGTGAATTGTAGTGGAAATGTAGTGAATCCTGGTACTAATATTATGTGTGGAATGAGGCTCCATTTTAGAGGTTAGATTTCATCTTGAAATTGAGGAATAGTGCCATAGATATGCAGTATGCCGAATCCCATCCAGAGGGATAGAGGGGTGTGCATGCATTCTTTGCTCGCAGCCCTGGCAGCCCTGCAGAAGGTTTATTCACTGAAGATACACAGTTCATCATTGTGTCTTATCATAAGTGCATGTAACCAGGAGGAATGTGCCCTGAAAGGTAAAGAGAGGGCTGGAATTGATCTTTGGAGAGCTATCCCTGGAGAAGGGGGACAAGGGCTGTTAGGCAGAATCCTGTGCAATGCCCTTAGGGACCACTACACACAGTTAAGACTACAAGTGTTGATACAAGTTTTACCTTTGGTACAAGCCTGTACTACTATGTCAAAGTGGTAGCAGTGGCGGAGCAGCCAGGCTTATCTCAAGAGTATATGAGCAGTAGCAGAGATTACACAAAGGGACCACAATTACTGTGACTCAAGCAAACACTGACTCAAGGTTTCAGGTAGAAAAATATAAGTACATTTATTTTTAAACCATTTGTTATAAACACAACACTTCTATTAAATTTCAATTAAAAAACCAAACGTTAAATATACTACAACTAACCAATTCACTTTGTACAGTAAGTCTCAAGGTAAGTACCCTGTGTTGGCATGAACCGGTGTTAAGCACAAAAACACGTTACTGCAGATACGATTGCGATCACTTTTTGACAGTTCGGTCTACTAAACAAACGCGTATCTGTGACATGAAATGCTACCGGGGCAAAAACACACTTAGCACCTGAGATACCCAGAGGGAGTTGGAGGCAAAAATCACAGGCAATATGTTGGTTAGCCAGGCAGAATCAAGAAACATTCAGAGACAGGAGTTCAAAAGTCAAAGGGCCGGAGGCAGGGTCGAAAGACACCTGGGCCCTTTGCCGAAGATCACACAGTCTAACAGTTCACGATTAAACGGGGCAAAAGTACTTCGATATTGTCAATGTTCGGAAGCAAAAGTTATAAGAAGGAAGAAAGACAAGGTCAAGCCTTGGAAATGAAGAAAAAGGGATTCACCCAGTTTCCTCAACCGAACACAGTACCTTGTTCCAATGGTGCAGCTGGTCCCCTGGCAGTTGTTCCTGTTGGTTTCCCGCAGACCCACGATTCCTGGAACTTCGTCGAGAAGAAGGACGTCTGAAGGGGGTCTGCACCACACAGGTATGAGGCCGGCAGCAGCGACACAGAATAAAAGGTGCGTTCCTTAAAAACAGGAGATATGATATGATATGATAGGTTATTTATAACGCCCTTAATATCCAGAGGTTTCTAAGCGCGGACCCAGGGATCGAACCTGTGTTGCTCTGTGTCGTCTTGTTTCCAAGTCAAGCACGCTGCCGCTGATCTATCCTCCTGGGAGAGGCTCTTCAGGTGGCTATCCGGACCACTACAGCAGTGTGCAGTGATTTCGGCCATGGAAGAGGATGCTCTGGCTGTAGAAGATGAGCTGGTTATCCCCACCAAGCTCAAGGTAAGAAGACTCCGGACTGGATCTTCTCTGAGTCGTTGAAGGGCAGATAGCTCAGGACTGCAGCATGGCTTCACCAGGACGGGGTAGTTGCAGCAGCCGTCGTTCTCTATGCTTCTCTTCGTTCCTTGTAGTTCCAGTGGCGACTCTCTGACTTCTAGTCCAAGAGACCTGCCTTTTATGCGAAAAACCCCCTTTCATGCAGCCTGGCTATCAATCCCCCAGCAGGGGGGTTGTCCAGCCTGGACAACTACCCTGGCCAATCATGACAAAGTGCGTCTTGGGTTTCCTAAGATACCCTGTGCAGGGGGTGACTACACCCCTCCCTCACATTCAGCCCACCTAGACACCCAGAAGCCCGCCAAAAGACAGTGAACTAAGAAGGCGAACCTAGTTTGCCGTGCAAAGTAAAACACAAGAAGGACTTTAACAAAAAGAAATGGCAAATAAACCCAACCGGAGCCAAAAGAAAGACGATTTGGTCAAACAGGTTTTTGTTCGAGGCTAATATAATAGTCAACAACAGTACCACGTTTATCTAATATATTCGTGGTAGAAAAGTTAGGGTCGATATCACTGCCACCAGCCAAGTCTAAATGTTAAAAGAGTGAAACAATGCTCTAGGAGGTACAGATAAAAAGGGATGTGAGGTAACCCTTTCCAGTACTCCATGGAAGATGGGGTGTACTGGATCTGTGGTAGATTGACTAAGTAAAGGAAATGGTAACTTTACCCTTTTCTGGGGGACAGTAGTCGCCTCAGAAAGGGAGTCGAGGGAAGTCTCAAAGACAACCCAATGCCACGGCACTGAAGGTGCTGTGTGACACACACAAAGAAGGGGGCTATTGAAGTGGTGTACTTCAGAGTCCACAATCACAAAACAGATGGAAACACATAGCAAAACATGGGTAAGAGTGGGGGAAAAGGTCTCACTCTTACCAGGTAGAAAAAAATAAACTCCAGAAGTCCAGCAAAGCTGCTGGGGGACTCACTAGGTGAGGGAAATTAGTGATAAATGTGAATTCTCCCTAACACTTGCCCCCCCCCCCAGACTAAGGAACAGGAGGATTTAATACACTCCTGGATAGACCTCATACCTCTAGTCGGTTACAAACATCCTAGAGAGACCATCAGCATTTTGGTGGTGACTTCCTGCTCTGTGCGCAATGGAAAAATCAAATCCTTGCAGGCAGATTGACCATCTGAGTAACTTTGGGTTTTCCTCTTTCATTTGCATCAGCCATCTCAAGAGTTGGTGGTCAGTCTGAATAGTGAAGGTAGATCCATACAAGTATGGTCTAAACCTCTTCAGTGCCCACACAATAGCAAAGCATTCTCTTTCTATTGTTGCCCACCTTGTCTCAGGATCCTTTAACTTCCTGCTGATGAAACCCATGGGGTGTTCCCTACCTTTCTCATCCAGTTGACTAAGGACTGCACCTATACCTACATTAGAAGCATCAGTTTGTACAATGAAGGGTTGGTGATAGTCAGGAGCTCTGGAGCTTGACAAAGGGCTTTCTTTAGGCCTTCAAAGGCTTGATTGCATTCCTCATTCCACCTGACCTTTTTAGGAAATTTGGATGAGGAGATGGCATTCAAGGGAGAAGCTATGGTCCCATAGTTCTCTATGAAGTTCCTATAATACCCAGTGAGACCTAGGAAGGCTCTCACTTGGGTTTGAGTAGTAGGGGTGGCCCCGTTTTGTACAGCTTGTACTTTGCTAGGCAGTGGCCTTATTTCACCTCCTCCTACCTCATGTCCAAGTTAGACCACTGAACTCTGACCAATTTGATATTTGCTTGCCTTTATAGTGAGAAGGGCCTGTCCAAGAGCCTGCAATGCATAACCTAGGTGTTCAACATGTTCTTTCCATGTAGGGCTGAACCCTGCAATGTCATCCAAGTATGCCATGCCGAAGTCCTCCATCCCATCCAGAACTTGATTGACCATCCTCTGAAATGTAGCAGGTGTATTCTTTAATCCAAAAGGAATTACCTTGAATTGGTAGAGGCCAGCTGGGGTGGAGAATGCAGTTTCTCCATGGCATGGTCTGTCAGGGCTACTTGCCAATAGCCTGACATTAGGTCAAATGTGCTGAGGTACTTGGCTGCACCAAGTTTGTCCACCAGCTCATCTGTCCTAGGCAATGGATGGGCATCAGTCGTGGTGACTGCATTTAGAACTCTATAGTCCACGCATAATCTCAACTCCTTGGATCCTGCCTTTGGTAAAAGCACAACTGGGCTGGACCATGGGCTAGTAGAGGGTTATATTACCCCAAGTTCAAGGTTCTTGTTGACCTCATTCCTTATGTGGGATCTGACAGTGCCTGACATTCTGTGCCCTTGATTTTGACAGGCAAACAGTCACCAGTGTGTATGACATGCTGGCACCAAGGGGTCAAGCCTGGTGAAAGTGAGAACATGGAGGCAAACTGATTTAACAGTAACTTGCACTCATACTGCTGGTCAGATGTGAGACTGGAAGAGAGATTAACTCCTTCCAATTGCTCATCTAAAGGTAAGCCTCTGAGGAGGTCAGGTAGAGGTTCACTCTCCTCCCCCTCCTGAGCTGAAGCTAGAAGCAAAGCTCCTATGTCAGGTCTGGAGACATAAGCCTTTAAACGGTTAGTGTGAAAGACTCTGGTAGCCTCCATAGGATTGCCTAAGTCCACCAGATTGTTCACCTCTCCAAGTTTACCCACAACCTTGAAGGGTTCTATCCATTTGTCCTGGAAGGCCCTCTGCCTTGTGGGGACCATAACAAGAACAAGCTGGTCTTGGGTAAACTCAACCATGTTAGCCTTCTGGTCATGCCAATGTTTGACCAGAGCTTGACCAGCCTTCAAGTTATCACTTGCCTCTGCCATCATGTGTGGCATTCTCCTCCGGAGACCTATCACATAGTCAGTCACTCTGACTGGCTTGGGGGAAGGAGCACTCTCTAACCCTTCCTTAATCAGGGCCAATGGACCTCTGACTGGATGGCCATAAAGAAGTTTGAAGGGATTAAATCCTACTCCCTCCTGAGGGACTTCTCTATATGCAAAGAGAAGGCATGGCAGTAGAAAGTCCCGCTTTCTTCTAAGGGGTTTTTCTAAAGCACCTATCATGCTCTTCATAGTTCTGTTAAACCTTTCTACCAGCCCATTGGTTTGGGGTGGTAGGCAGTTGAGAACGTGTAGGTAACTCCACAGGTTTTTCACATGGTTTGCATGTAGTGGGACATAAAATGTGATCCCCTGTCAGATATTACCTCCTTAGAAAAGCCTCGTCTGGTAAAAATACCAAGTAGTGCCTTAGCTACAGCCGGAGCTGTAACAGTCCTCATAGGTATTGCTTCAGAAAACCTAGTGGCATGGTGCACTACAACCAGGATAGACCTGTTGCCTGAAATAGTGGGAGGGTCAAGAGGACCAACAATGTCAATCGCAACCCTCTCAAAAGGAATTCCCACCACTGGGAGAGGCACTAAGGGTGCCACATTCTTGGATCCACTCTTGCCAGAGGTTTGACAAGTGTGGCAGCTTCTGCAGAACTTGTCTACTTCTGTACCCATCTTAGGCCAGTAGAAGTGCAAAGAGAGCCTTTCTTTGGTCTTCTTAAAACTTAAGTGACCAGCCAAAGGTACCTCATGGGGTAACTGCAGAAACTGGAGTCGGTTCACTAGAGGTACTACAAGTCTTCTGTAGTCTCCAGGGGTTGACTCAGTTGGTTCACTGTAGAAGCGGCCATCTTCCCAGTGCCACCTATACTTCCCAGGCTCAGTCCCATTGAGCTGAGAAGTTGCCTGTTGGCGAAGACCTTCCAAGGTAGGACACTCTCTTTGTCCCTTACTGAAATCTTCTCTGTTTGGTCCGCCTTCTGCCAGTAAAGAATGTAGCTCAGGATGGTCAACAGGGTCAAGATCTCCTACCAAGGTAAGATCCTCTTCTAGATCTGATTCCTCAGTATCTAGTTTGACCATACAGAGTTGAACCTCACACTCAGCCTCAGCTGGTGTGGTAGTCACAGGTGTGACTTTGGACAGTCTCGGAGATCTCCTCCTGGGCACAGGAGTGCTTGCTGGTTTCTTGCTGGCAGACTTAGGTTTCCCCTTTGTCTTTTCTTGTCCTGCAATGGCAGTAAGTAAGTTCTGTGGACTTGGGGTGATAGCTTCCTCTATCATGTCCCCAGGAGAGCCTCTTAAGGTTCTCTCCCTTGCAGACCTTGTGAGCTTCTGCTTCCTTCTGCTCGGGGGCATGGGGGTGCTAGACACAACACCAAGAGTTTTAAGGTCATTACCCAACAGGACCCTCCCAGGTATGTTATTTTGCACACTTACAGGTATTCTGACAGTCAGGTCATTACACTGGATGGGAGCTGGTAACTGGGGAACCATTTGCACAGGGCCTCCAGCTAACCTGGTTAAGTGTTTGGGTGCCTTAGCAACATCCTCCACTTTGAACAAAACATTCATCAACCACAGTTATGCTGGCTCCAGTGTCTCTGATGGCAGGGGTCTCCAGACCATTCACAAGAACACTATCTTTATAAAAACTATTTAGTATTATCTGGGATTGAGTTATAGACATCTAAGTTCTGTGGTTCCCAAAGTCCCAAGGACACTAAAGAAACACTAGCTGAGACTCTCGTGGGCTCATCAGCTAGTAGCTGAAAGTTTCCACTGGTCATAGGTACTTCATGCACCTGGGAGAAGGCTAAGGAGACAGTGTTGATCCCTGAAGGTTTACCCTTACACTTGGGATCTCCTTTCACATGGCCAGGCAACCCACAAACAAAACGTTTTCCAAATGCTCTCTGGAATGGGGATTTGCCCTGGCCTCCATCTGGTGTGGAACCAGGTGGTACACTAGCCTGATTCGGTTTACCTGGTGGCTTACCCTGGTTATGTTTTGGGCCCTCTTTTGGATTGGAATTATTGAAATTCTCTTTCTTATCTTTCTTTGGCTGCTTCCACTCATCCTTCTTCTGAGTAGCCCCAGAATCCTTGTGAGTAGACCTGTTGGCAACCCACAAGTCAGCAGCCTTAGCTAGTTTCTTAGGATCTTTCTCCTTTGAATCAGCCAAGTGCTGTCTAAGCTCAGGAGAGCAGACATCAAAAATAGACTCCAACATTAAAAGATTCCTCAAACCTTCATAAGTGTTCACTTTGTAACCTTTAACCCAACCATCTAAGTTTTTCAAACATTCACACACCCAGGTAGCCCAAGAGGTACCATCATTCTTTTTGAGGGTTCTAAACCTCTTAAGATACTGGGAAGGGGACTTCCCAAACCTAGCTATTAATGCTAGTTTCACACACTCATAATCCTGCTTATCCTCCTTCCCCCAACTCCATTACAGCATCACTTGCAACAGGGGGGAGCCTAGAGAAAAGCCAAGGAATCAACTGATTCCCTGAGATACCTTGAATCCCATGATTGTACTCAAACATTGCTAACCAATCCAAAATATCAAGTTTAGTCTCATACATACCAATCATTTCCTTTGGCATACGGGGTCTCTTAGGGCTTGAAGACCTAGAGGACTCTGGGAGAGAAACATTTTCTAGAGACAGTTTCTTAATTTCTAGTTCATGGTTCAGCTCCATTTCTCTGAGCCTAATCTCTTGATGTTTCATGGCAGTGTGTGCATCAATACATTTCACTTCTATTTCAAGTCTCATTTTCTCAAGTGCAATATACTCAGGAGTAAGTGTAGGACCTGTGGGGGTCCCTGTGGACAGAGGTTGTGCATTCTGAGCAGGCAAGGGAGTTGAAGGGTTTCCTAGCAAGGACTCATCTACTTCTTCACAATTAGCACTCTCAGAATCAGAAATATCAAAATCCACATTTGCTGGATAGTGGTAGGTCCTTCTGACTTTTTCCCATTAACTTTGCAACCAATTCAGATTTATTTCCTTTACCAGAGATATTCTTACCTCAATCCGGGTACGCCTAAATAGAAGTGGTGAATTGTCTGATTCTATCCAAACGGCAAGGGGTGTAAAGCAGGGGTGCCCCCTTGCCGCGGATTTGTCCAAATTATTTTTGGCGGATTTACCTAATAATCTTGGACATGTCCACTGTTTTCCGCCAAAGATCAACCAAGTTCCAGTAAGTTGTATTGCCTACGCGTATGATCTAGTGTTAATTGATAGAACTCAAATTGGTCTCCAACGGTTGCTCAGCTCTTTACATGAGTACCTATCGATCAATGAGCTCACAATTAACACAGAAAAAACAAAACTTGTGGCACGTTTCAGGTAAAAAGGCCAAGGCATTCAGGTGGGCTGTAGGTGGCCAGTTCCTTGATACTGTTGACTCTATAAGATACTTGGGTGTGCAGTTCAACAACTCCATCTGTGAACACCAATGGGTGAAATATCTGAAATTAAAAACCATGAGTCTTGCCTTTCAAGCAGCAAAAATAAACAAAAGCTATGGCAAATTGTCTTTACCCCCAGTCCTGACATTCTATTTGCAAAAGGTAGTTCCTATATTAACTTTTGGAGCTGAGGTCAGCTGGAACATCAGCAAGCATATTTGGAACTCTTTAGAAGGGCATTTTGGCGCTATGTTCTCCACCTACCTCAATGCGATTCAATGATATCTTTACGAGATGAATTGTCACTGAACTCCTTGTATAGCCATGTGATCTGGAAATCAATCACATTAATGCAAAAAATGTCTGTTGAAAATCCAATGCCTGCATATCGAATGTTCAACAAAACCTATTCTGACAATAATGTTACCTTATTAGACAAGTGGCGTCTCAGAGTACAATCCTGGGTCGATGCCACGGGAATCTCTGAGTTCGATCTTTCCACAAGACCATAACATGCAAAAAAGAAATTTGAATCTTGGGCTTGGATCATCAACATCGACAAACGGGAAAAACTATCCTCAACCAATTGGCCAGGCATTGGTCAAAAAAAGTTAAATCTCCAGTCACATTATTTAATGCATTCTCCATCTCGCTATTACAGTGAGCAATTCCTCAGGTTTCGATTGAACATCTTGAAATATGAGGGAATTCTCTGGCAAAGAAAAGATAAACTGGCAAAAGACAATCTATGCCGCTTCTGTTCCGTGGCAGTCGAATCGCTGAAACACTTAGTTATCGAGTGTGAGAAAACTAGTGCCTTGCGTTCTGTATATCTGAGTCAATTTGCTCCTTTAGATAATGACATGTACGCTTGGTGGCTTAAGATTTCATCTGGTGCAAATGTTAAACATGTTGGTGCAATTATGAAATATCTTGATGCACTACTGAAATGCCCGCTTAGAGTAACGATCTCAAGCTTCTATTCTGTGTTTTGGAGGTAATGAACTGGAATAGAATTGACTTTCTGCATGTTATATATACAGTGGCTGATATGTCTTTATCTTTGCTTTTGCTCACTTACTTTCTTTTTCTGATGTGAAGAGCTATTGGTTGTGTAAGAGCCTATTGAGTTATGTTGGTGGAATTGAAACAAAGGTTTTTACGTATGTTAAAACTGTAGATTTTTCAATAAAATTAAAAAAAAGATATTCTTATCCTTACACATGGTTCTCAGAACCTCAGCAGTATAGAGTAAAAGACTCTCTTCAGTGTAGTTTTCCATATTTTACATGATTTCTTAGTTAAATAGAATTAGTGGTGTTAGCCTTGTGGTTAGTTGAACCCAAGCTATAGCAGCACTCTAAGTGTAATCACTCTACTTCCAAATCCCCACCGCTGCACACCAGTGTTAGGCAGAATCCTGTGCAGTGCCCTTAGGGACCACTACACACAATTAAGACTACAGGTGGTGATACAAGTTTTACCTTTGGTACAAGCATGTACTACTATGTCATAGTGGTAGCAGTGGCCGAGCAGCCAGGCTTATCTCAAGAGTATATGAGCAGTAGCAGAGATTACACAAAGGGACCGCAATTACTGTGACTCAAGCAAACACTGACTCAAGGTTTCAGGTAGAAAAATATAAGTACATTTATTTTTAAACCATTCGTTATAAACACAACACTTCTATTAAATGTCAATAAAAACTACACATTAAACATACTACAACTAACCAATTCACTTTGTACAGTAAGTCTCAAGGTAAGTACCCTGTGTTGGCATGAACCAGTGTTAAGCACGAAAACACGTTACCGTGGATACGATTGCGTTAACTTTTTGACAGTTCAGTCTACTAAACAAACGTGTATCTGTGACATGAAATGTTACCGGGGCAAAAACACACTTAGCACCTGAGATACCCAGAGGGAGTTAGAGGCAAAAATCAAAGGCAATATTTTGGTTAGCCAGGCAGAATCAAGAAACATTCAGAGACAGGAGTTTAAAAGTCAAAGGGCCGGAGCCAGGGTCGAAAGACACTGGGGCCAGTTGACGAAGATCACACAATCTAACAGTTCACGATTCAATGGAGCCAAAAGTACTTCGATATTGCCAATGTTCGGAAGCAAAAGTTATAAGAAGGAGGGAAGACAAGGTCAAGCCTTGGAAATGAAGAAAAGGGATTCACCCAGTTTCCTCAACAGAACACACTACCTTGTTCCAATGGTGCAGGTGGTGCCCTGGCAGTTGTTCCTGTTGGTTTCCCGCAGACCCACGATTCCTGGAGCTTCGTCGAGAAGGAGGACGTCTGAAGGGGGTCTGCACCACACAGGGATGAGGCCGGCAGCAGTGACACGGAATAAAAGGTGCGCTCCTTAAAAACAGGAGAGGCTCTTCAGGTGGCTATCCGGACCACTACAGCAGTGTGCACGGAAGAGGATTGTCTGGCTGTAGAAGATGATCTGGTTATCCCCACCAAGCTCAAGGGAAGAAGACTCCGCACAGGATCTTCTCTGAGTCGTTGAAGGGCAGATAGCTCAGGACTGCAGCAGGGCTTCACCTGGACAGGGTAGTTGCAGCAGCCGTCATTCTCTCTGCTTCTCTTCGGTTCCTTGTAGTTCCAGTGGTGACTCTCTGACTTCTAGCCCAAGAGACTGCCTTTTATGCGAAAAACCCCCATTCACACAGCCTGGCTGTCAATCACCCAGCAGGGGGGGTTGTCCAGCCCGGACAACTACCCTGGCCAATGATGACAAAGTACAACTTGGTTTTCCTAGGATACCCTGTGCAGGGGGTAACTACACCCCTCCCTCACATTCAGCCCACTTAGACACCCAGGCGCCTTGAGGAGGGCTTCTGGGCAGAAGCCCGCCAAAAGACAGTGAACAAAGAAGGCAAACCTAGTTTGCCACACAAAGTAAAAAACAAGAAGGACTTTACCAAAAACAAATGGTGAATAAAACCAACCGGAGCCAAAAGAAAGATGATTTGGTCAAGCGGGTTTATGTTCGAGGCTAATATAATAGCCAAGAACAGTACCACGTTTATCTAATATAATCGCGGTAGAAAAGTTAGGGTGGATACCACTGCCACCAGCCAAGTCAAAATGTTAAAAGAGCGAAACAATGCTCTAGGAGCTACAGATAAAAAGGGATACGAGTTAACCCTTTCCAGTACTCCATGGAAGATGTGGTGTACTGGATCTGTGGTAGATTGACTAAGTAAAGTTAATGGTAACTTTACCCTTTTCTGGGGGACAGCAGTCGCCTCAGAAAGGGAGTCGAGGGAAGTCTCAAAGACAACCCTGTGCCACAGCACTGAAGGTGCTGTGTGACACACACAAAGAAGGGGGCTACTGAAGTGGTGTACTTCAGAGTCCACAATCACAAAACAGATGGAAACACATAGCAAAACACAGGTAAGAGTGGGAGAAAAGCTCTCACTCTTACCAGGTGGAGAAAAATAAACTCCAGAAGTCCAGCAAAGCTGCTGGGGGACTCACTAGGTGAGGGAAATTAGCCATAAATTAGAATTCTCCCTAACAAGGGCTTCAGGCCTTTGTCAGTCCAGATCTTTAAGTTATAGCAGATGATCCAAGGCCCCAAGCATTCGAGTGCACTGACCAGCCCAAGACCCCTGGCCATGCAACTGTAAATCGGCCAATCGATCAGGAAGATCAGAGAGCAGTGACGGGCTGCCCCCACCATTGGCTCATGTGATTTCTGTTGCGAGGTGCCATGATAGAAGTAACATATTTAGCCTGAAGGTGCAAACATTGTGGTGGCGCTGGCATGTGTGGGATGGAGCAGGGGTTCACGTAGTTCTGAGAAGTGATCACAACTTCAAAAGAATCCACCTCGCTCATGACCTTGGTAGCAGGTGCACCCTAGTGGGTTGTACTTTTTCTGGTGTGTGTGTTGAAGGGTTACTCTACACCTTCAGATATGGCCAGTGGGCTGGGCCAACTGTCCATTTTAAAACACTCCTAAACCACTGCCATGACCAGTGATTTTTCACCCCGGACCTCACTATATCTGTTAGAATTACTACTGTTTTTTTTACTACTTTTTTGCCATAGCCAAGGGCACAATTATAATGAAGGATTCCGATTTTCAGCATTTTTCTGTGGGTGTTTTTCCAGTGTTTTCAAAACATTTCAGAATCTGTTTTTATCTGTTTATTTCCTGTGTGCCCCCTTCAAACAAACACGGATAACTGTTTTTTCCAATGTAAAAAAAAAACTCCCATTAAGAGCATGCCAGTCTGGAATAAAGTGCTGGTAACAATAGCTATGGCACTTTTTCCAGACTGGCAAAACTCTGAGTCTGCCGTTAGGGGCAGTGAACTACCGGCAGGCCTGACCTGTGCCGGTGCTTTAGTGTTCCCATTGTGGGGAATGGGAATTTACTGTTCCGCCGCCGCCCATAATATCCTGGTATTACCAGGATATCAGCCAGCGGAAACGGTAAACCGATGTTCCGGAGACCTACCGGCAACCTCATAAGAAGGGCCATATACTTTTATTGCTTCATTGTGGTGGGTAATATCTCTCATAAACGGTTGCAAGAATACCATATGTCAAGTTATGAGAGGTTAACCTCACAATCCACCCTAACGCAACCATGGCTCAGAAGCGTTCATTAATCACAGACTGATTGTGGCCTGTTTTGACAGTGGTATTGTTATGTATTAAAGATGGCAGGCTTTGAGAATAATGACAAAGGGAGAACAGGAGACTTCCGCACTAAAAGCATTCAGGATCATGGAATAAACTGATAGGGAACCTGTTCCTGTCACACTGAATGGCCAGCTTATCTTCTTGAAGGAACACAGTCTATATATGGGGCTATAAACAAGGACAATCAAAGTCAAAATACGCACACTAAAGTGGTGTAAGTGCGAGTCTGCAGTGAATTGCGTGGCTACAAATTCGATATCACGTGCGATATATCTATAAGCATGATCAATACCACAGGAAAGATTGTGATGAACCCGGACCACAATTCCTGGTCCTGATGAAGGCCATTTTTTATCAATAGCCATCTGAACTGCTATAGGCCGAAACACAGTTGTGTCTACTTTTTATGAACATTAGTGTCCTCTACATTCGCTGGGCACCATGATATTTGATGTTTAATTCAACACCAAATTGAAACCCCTCTCAATATGCAAGGGGACGTATGTTGTTAGTCACCAGACGGTTAACAAATGCACTACATTTTTGGAGATTGCTATATATGTTTCTTTGTTGGAATGTGCTGGGTTCACTTATCTCTTGCAACCATTTTGCCTGTATTTAACACACAGTATGAAATGTATGTTATAAATACTTGTCATTTGGTTTTGTGTGTTTTTGTGCAACCAGGGTTGCCCTGATCACTTGCCTTTATACAACAGGAGTTGAGAATTCACTGTTTTTTAGGCAATGTGAAGTGAGATTAAATGATTTGCCAAGGATACATCGCACAATACCAACTAACTGCATTAAAGCAGCATGGAAAATGGAAAAAATCTACCGGCTGCAAGAATAACATATGCCGTGGTACATTTGCCCCATAGCGAAAATTAAAAGCTGACACCCATGAATACAAGGAAAGTAAGTGAACATATATCTTAAAGAGAAATATGCAAATGTCTTCAATTGACAAGTACTCAAGATAAAATAACATTGCACTTTTAAAAAAAGTAATGAACACCAGAGAAATAACCCGAGAGAGAAAATGTTGCAATAAATATGCTGGTAAATTATAAAAGGTGCTCACCTTTTAAACCTAGCAATCTGTAGAGGAATATTCCCTGGAAAACAAAATCCCAATACTAAATAATTTCTTGAGGTCTTGTGAGTAAGCATCTACACTGGGGACATGACAACCTTGGTAAAATCCTGGTACCCAATACTTGAGTAAGCTTTCCAACCTCAAAGCCCTCTGAAAAAAGTGTTGCTGTCCACCCACATCTGTCCTTTACTTGTGCACTGACAAGCAGCCACCATCAGTGGAACATAAATGCACCAGTGTTCAGGATTGAAAACGGTCATGCCACATTTTGGGCAAATACTCATGACTTACTGGCCATCTCATCATTTACCCTCCTCTCCCCCATGTGTGGCTTTCAACAATACTCTGCCTTATAGAAAATAACTTGAAAAGTACACATACAATGGTCTAACTCAAATATATAAACCCCTGTAGAACTAAGTTAGGCTGAAACTGAACAAGGGTGGCATTGTTCCCCCATCTTGACTAGGAGACTACAAATACCAGAATGCAATTCAGCAAAAGACAAATAAATGTTTGCTTCGTGCAAAACTTTCAAGGACTGGCAAAAACACCGTTTTTAAAATAAAATGTGGATGCCGTGCATTATGAGATATTTAAAATTATGAAAACTCACAGCATTCAGGACTCTGGACTGTCTATGATCCATGCAGTAACCTGGACGACCCTGCTTAGCTTCAAAGAGAGGAAGGATCCGGGCCTCCTCAGGCCATGTTGCTCTAAGTGGTCTTATAAAGAGGACTCATTTGTTAGGTAATATGGCCTGAGGGGGCTTGCCTCTTCCTTGTTTTAAAGCTAAGCAGGTTGAGTCCTGGTTACTGCTTGGATGGGAAGCCCAATGTAGCTGTAAAAATATATATTTTAAAATATTTATATATGAAAGGCTGCAAGCTTCGAGAACTCACAATGTTTTTAGGCAATGCGCAGTGTGATTGAATTATTTGCAGATGTTCGCACACTTTGGTTAAGCAGTGTGCTACAAGCTCCTTGTTTTATGGCTTGTCTCCTGATGACTGTTGTGCTACATCTCATGACCCCAACTAACCGCAATTAAGCACCACTGAAAAAGTTTAAAAAATAACCGGCTGCGTGAATGACATATGCCCAGGTACTTTTGCCCCCATAGCAAAAATCAAAAGCTGACACCCATGAATATATGCACATTAAGTGAACATCTATCTTAAAATGAAATATACAAATGTAGTCCATTAAACCTTCTCCTCTGCAAGACAAAATTGAATTTGACTTCTAAAAGCAGTAATGAACACCAGAAAAATATCTTAAGAGAGGACATTTTCCAATAAATATGCTGGCAAACTATAAAAGATGCTCACCTTTTATACCCAGAAATCTGTCAGGCAATATTCCCTGGAAAACGAAATCCCAATACGAAACCAGTGCTTGTGGTCTTGTGAGTAAGCGTCTGCACTGGGAACATGATAACCTGAGTAAATTCCTGGTAGCCCAATACTTGAGCAAGCTTGCCAACCTAAAAAAAAACAAGGGTTGCGTCCACCCTCTGAAAATAAGTTATGCTGTTGACCCACATCTGGCCTTTACTTGTGCCCTGAAAAGCAGCCACAACCAGGGGAAAATAACTGCCCCAGTGACCAGGATTGCAAACTCTCTTGCCACATCGTGGGCAAATACTCATGACTTAATTGCCCTCTCATCGTTTCCCCACCTCACACCCATGTCTGGCTTTTAGCAATACTCAGCTTTATAAAGATAACTTGAAAATTACACATACCATAGTGTCACTCAAATATATAAATCCTAATAGCCCTATATTAGGCAAAAGTGTACAATTGTCGCATTTTTCCACTTTGACTGTGAGACTACAAATACCAAAATGCAATTCAGCAAAAGGCAAACAATTGTCTCTGAATGCAAAACCTTCAAGGACTGACAGTAACACGGTTTAAAAAAAGTAAATAATTCAGATGCCCATTTGTTTGCCCATCCATGCAGTAACCAAGACTGACCCTGCTTAGCTTCAAAGCAAGAAAAGGGCTGGCCCATTCCTCTAAGTGGTCTTGTAAGTTTGGTTAGTTTATCAGGCAATATGGCTTGAGGAGGCTGGACCCTTCCTCCCTTTGAAGCTAAGCACAGTCTGTCCTGGTTACTGCATGAATGGGAGACACGGATGGCAATTTAGTCACATTTTTCCCCCTCAACATCACTATAGTTATAAAAATATCTTTCAAAAGAAATGTTTTACCACGTGGGCCGAAATACACATACCTGTGGTTATCTGTAGTCCTTTGTAATCTCGGATATAGCCGTGAAATTTGGCAAAAACAGCCACAAAGAAAAGCTTCCCTGCCCCCCCAGGCCATCACCAATTGCCCCCCTCACCTGTGCCAGCTCCCCCCACTTCCCAGACAGCCACCTCACCTCCCCTGCCCTCTCCCTTTCACCTCAGAGCACATGCTGCTTCTGTGACGCAGTTTGCTTTCAGATGCCGGCTATTCGCGACTATCGCTGAGGCTACAGAAAGCTTTGTGTTGCAAGCTTGGTTCCTGGACCCACCCCAACTCCTAAATTTCACTCAGTGCTTTCAAGCCAACCCACCACCTCTGCACTGATGGCATTTGTATGTTTTTGACCTGCAAATATTGTTTTACTGCGTTTCATTTTGCCAAAACCTCGACTATAGCCGCAAATATATCTCTTGCATCGAGAGAAAAACAAGATGGCGGTTGTTTCATTTCTGAAAACCATGATCCTGCAATGCACCATGGGAGATATAACTATCATTTTTGGGGACGGGGGCACCCCTTTCTCCATCATATTTTAAAGTAACTGCAGCATGGAATAACCCCAAACCACGCGAGTCAATGCTTTGTGCCCAAGTTGTTTTGGACCTGGTCAAAATCTGTCCATCGGTTAAGCTGTGCGCTTCAGCAAAAATTGACCTTTTTTGACCATGGGAAAATGAATGGGAAGTAGGCTGCACTTTTGGAAAACATTTGTACAGTTAATGACTTTTTACATTTTTTAACAAATCTTTATGTAACTTTGCAGTCTGGGGTGGCCTGCAGAATTTGAATCACTTTCAAAAATGTCGACCAAATCCATTACTCGAATCAAAAGTTAATAACAATAGAATTGTGAGGGGTTCCTATGTGTCTCCGACTCACCTTAACTATAGGGAGGTGACCAGCGCCTATGATATATATTCAGGGAAAAAAACTTTAGTTGCAGGGACGTTAAGGTGAAAATGTAATAAAACAAAAGCCCCAAAATTTGGCAGAGAATTCAGGCAAAGCCACCTTAATATTGTGACCCATGTTGCACATCGTACGATCACAATGATGACATCAGAAATGACATCACTGATGACATCAGTATGGACATCACTGGTGACAACACCAATTACATCATACATGACCCATCCTTTTTCACCTTAATTATACTTTTGTAGAAAGATCTGCACAAGCGCACCTTATCTACTAGGGGTCCTGTTGAAAGACTATCTAGCAACTGTTGTTCTGCATCAGAACATTCCAGATCAAATGAAACTGTGTTTTTTACTGCTTACTTTTTTACCACCAGCCTACAAGTCACAAAGGGGTGGATTACTCCTACAAAATTTTCAAACTCTTTGATTATTTCATGGTCTGACACGCCTTCCTTACAATGATTCACTGCATTTGGCACAATAGCCTCAAAGATCATGGGTTTACTACCATGCTCGATGAGTGTAGCCCATTTAACCGATCTTCGTGCATGTCCTGTTACAGAAATAGCTTGAATAGGCAGTGAATCACTGCCAGCCAAGGGGAAATTAAAATGACATTGGGCCTCATTACGACCCTGGCGGAAATCGCGGTGCAAAATGCACCATGGAGCACGGCGGAAAGCTGCCGATAGCGCCATGGGGGTTGGCGGATTTTCCGCCCCATTCCGACCTTGGCGGGGCGGTAAATCCCCATCCCCCATTTTACCCTTCCCCATTCCCATTTTTGCCCCATAGGGTATAATGGGAGTGGGGAAGGCGTTAATTACGCCACCGTAAAATACGGTGGCGTAATTAACAACAAGGTCCCCTAGCGCCATGGATTTCTCCGCCCGGAAAAACCAGGCGGAAAACGCTCCATGGCGCTACGGGAACTCGTAGTGGGGCGGACGGGTCCGCCGCGAATAACGCTGGCGTAAACCCACTCCGCCAGGGTCGTAATGAGGCCCATTGTGATGATTGTCAGTGGTAGATGATAACTTTCGTTTTTCGGAATCACCTCAAATTTAGTAACCTGATTCCAATCTTTTGCTAAAATCAGTATATAATCTATGAAGGTGGGTCTGAAAAACGTCTTTCTAGCAGTTTGGTCACTGACAAAGCCCATTACACGCGCTTAAATCTAAGGAGTAAAAGGAACGACCCACATCACCCGTGTTTCTGTTAGCCATTTTTGGCCTTGGAGGGAATATTCCATGCTTCATCCTGGTCTTCTCAAAGACCTTCTATCTCCAATAGCGGCTCCATCTGCAGATTGAGGTCCCCAGCGACCACAATGCGTATGTCCCATGGCACCAGATCTTTCAATTTTTCCACAACAACCATGTGTTTTGTTTATTTATTTTGGCATTGGTAAAGCCAGGGGCATCTGGGCTCTGGTTCAGTGAAATCGGAATTAAAATTACACATTTCACAGGGCCTCTCACTTTCTGAAACAAGCCCAGGACATTAATAATTTTACTCAATTTTAAGATATTAATACCCCACCTCTTTTCACATTTCTTTTGCTAAAGGAATTATATAAAAACTCAGTGGTGCAGAAATTCACTAATGGTTTTGGTTTGTCAAATTACAGAGCGTGGACAGGAATCAGTTTCTGTTGGTTGAAATTGAGAGTAAGCTGGTCCTCCCCAGCTGCTTTGGCTCCATGTAGGAAGGTGCTTCCCAGCTCTGGCGACCTTCTTGCTCAATTGGAAAGCCTTTTCAAGCCCAGTCCACTCTTTTCATTCCACATATATTGGTGGTAAGAGTTCCTTCAGCAACATTGTATGCATGTCAGTAGGTAAGTAGAACATGATTCAGTCTACCTTTTTGCAGAAGAACATTGGAACACCACTTTTTATACTAGGGAAAACACTACCCATGTAGCATCATTTCACACTACAATGTGGATTGGATGGATTCCATCATTGGTTTCTTTCTCTTATCTCAAACCCACCAATGGCCCTCTTCCTTGCCTCCATTGGACCATTGAATTTTCTCTATCATAAGAGAGATGTGTTGGCTGCGCACTAGCCCTCAGAGGAGGGGAAGTGTATACAGAGGTCAACTTTTTAATAAAAGTATTTAATTGAATATTTGATAATGGGAACATTGCCATATGCTCATTCATGAGAATATTCTGAATTCAAGGATATACCTTACGCTTTTGTCACTTTATGTATATAGGTGTTATCGATGTATGAGGATTATGCAAAGGTATACAAATTGTACACTTTGGTCATCTGATTAAACTGAATTTGGAGCTGGATTGAAAATGCATTTCTGAGGGGCAGTCATGACTGCACATTTTAAATTGACTTTGGCTGTACATTAACATTAACAGAGTTTCATATGTTCGACGTGATCAATATAGATGACAGCCATCTGTTGTTTATGAACTTGATAAGCTTGACAAAACAATGATCTAATGATCTCTTCTCCATTAGGCAGGATGAAACCAGTGCACATTCTTTCTTGGTATCGCATGCTTTCCAATGTGCAGGGTTATCTAGGGATCAGTTTCTGAAATGCTCTTGCCTTGTCAACAAAGTTGTCATTTGTCAAAGTAATAGTCATGTGGATATTGGCTTAGTAATACAAGGCATATGTTTGCTGGTCTTGTATAAAAATGCATTGCCGTGTAATGTTTTCTTTAGCTTAGAACAAAATGCACATCAACTTCAACACACAGCTATTCCCTTTATCTTCCATGCACTGATCTAAGTGATAGGTAGAGAGGTCTGGAAATGATTGTTCAACTGTGAGCAGACTAATGGAGTTTGAATACAAAATATGTATGTTTGAGCTCAACTGGAGTTCATAGTTTAGAAATATACAGGATCTCCATGCTACATAGGATGCCTTCTGTGACACAAAAACGAGAGGAATGTATGTTCTTTATCACTTCGAACAGTAATCAAACAGTATCTTGGTCTGTGAACAGATGAGTATACTTCTGCTGTGATTTACAATGAGTGTTCTGTTTTTATACATTATCTTTATTATTTAATTTACTTTGTAATTGTACAGAAGTAGCAATGACCTACTCTTCAGGATGCATCTTCAATGCATCTTCAATGACAAAACACATGTAGAAACAAACACATTCTTTATTTCTATTTCTACAGTGTACATCACACTAAGCATGGACCTCAGTTGCCCTCCATTGTTCCCTTTTGATGTAACAACCCACAAAACATAATGCAATTAAAATAAATGTAGGACCTCCAACCTCCACCAACAATAGAACCATACCCTGCTGTCATAATGCATGTCTTGCCCAAAACAACAAATAACCTCCCCATGGTGCACCCACAAAACAGAACGCATTCCAAGCAGAGGTGTAAAGATATTTCTTTCAACAAAAATGAGTAACACCATGTTAGTGGAGCTGTTAAAGTTTATCATGCTCTACACCATTTTCCTGTTTGAGGGAAACTATTATAAACAACTCACAGAAGTTGCTATAGGAGCTAAATACGTTAGTATAATTTTGTAATTCATCACATTTTAAACTCTTCACTATTTTCTCACTTTAACAAAGTCATCAGTTGTTCAAGATATATTGATGATATCTTGTTGATTTGGAATGGAGATAAAGGCATTTGCCAATCACCTTAATCACAATGAGTATGGCACGAAATGTACCTCTTCCTGCAGTAAACAAATGCTAATTTTTTTATGGATTTGATCATAATAATAGAAAATGTGTACATTGTAACACAAACCTTCAGACAACCTTAAAAAAAACACAGAGGCAATATTTTTAGAAAGAGGATGTAGGAATTCTGGAATCAAACAGGCTATTGTAAAAACGTGACAATAACAGTCCTTGCAAATAAAGAAGTTTTCATGTTTATCACACAATTTTCCATAGAAAACATTTTGTGGAAAAGTTGCTAGGGAAATATTGTCACCTGCAATTGCTCGTTCCTGTAGTATCACTATTTTCAGAAGATCGCCCTTCATGGTATACACAAGAGTTACAACCATTGGCAATAAGGTTAGCCATAGACCCCTCAAACACATTCACTAGACCGGGTAGATGGCGCAACAATCAACTCATTGTTTTTTTACATATGTGGTACATGTACATTCTGCAAGTTTACCATATGCAAAATATGTCAAGTGTTTGGCTCAGATAGCTATGCATAAAAATAATGGGCCTGATTACGATACTGGCAGTAGCCGTGCTGGTAAAACAGGCACGGCTACCGCCGGTATAATTTTTCTGGCGCCAGCAAATGGGAAATTACCGGGTCATTACGGCATTGCCAGACCCGGTAATTGCCCATTCAAAGGGCACCGGAAAAAAATGCTCCCCATTCCCATTTGAGCCCCCTAGGGGTCAATGGGAATGCGTAGGTCCAATGCACCTAAACCATTCAGAATGGTGCCGGTGCATCCGGCATGTTCTGCTCGCGGGTGCCGGTACGCCCGCCAGGTCATACCAGGTGGGAGGGAAGGCACCCGCGAGCATAACTCGTAGTTTCCCGGTTCGGTAACAACAGTACCGGTAGCCTACCGGTACCGTTGTTACCGGACCGGCAAACTTCTAATGAGGCCCAATGTGGTTACCAGACATTTGGTCGAAAAAAAAAGGTCGACAGGACAATTGGTCGACACCATTTGGTCGAAAACCAAATGGTCGATTTTTTTTTTCTCTTTTTTTCTCACTTTTTTTTTTTTTTTTGGGGGGGACCCCCAAACCCATTTTTTTTCTAAAAAACCCTTTTTTTCCCTAAACGAAAACCTAAAAAATATATATATAAATTAAAAAAAAATTCGACCATTTGGTTTTCGACCAAATGGTGTCGACCATTTGTCCTGTCGACCTTTTTTTTTCGACCAAATGTCCGGACACCGCCCAATGTATCAATTGTAGATCTACCTTTGTAATGTGTGCCATCCTTTGCATTGCAAAGAAATGTTTGTAGGATGTACAATGCGAGAACTCTAAACTTTAAACTCGATTTGCTGACCACCTCAGAACAATTTGAAATGGTGACATCAACTTTCCATTGGCTGCCCACTTGCAAAAATAACACAAGGCACAAAGCCTAGAAAATATAACATTTGATGGTTTCTGAAAAATCAAGCCACAAGAAAGAGGTCAAAATCGCGAGCTCCACCTAAGATGACGTGATGCAACTGCAAACGTATTATTGTTAATACGATTAAGCGATAACACAAAAAAAAAAAAGAAAACCTTTATTGGCCTGTATTACAGTAACCTGACCTTGTCAAGAGAGGAAAGAAATGCCTGAGCCTGGGATGGGAGCCCTACCAGAGTGGCAGCCAGAGCCAGTGCTTTGGGAGGACCCCAATTCTTAAACCCTCCCCAAGTGCCTGTATAGACATGGCCAGTAGTCATTTGCATCACCCCATGTCTCTTGGTACAAATGCTCGGCAGGTTCTCTCTTTCTGTTTTAGACCTAAAGCCAGCCCTGCAGCCACAGTGAGAAACCAGCAGAAACTGGTACAACCCATCAGTGAACCATGCTAGATGGCTTTCAACACTGAAACAGCATAGCGAGAGAGAGAGAGAGAGAGAGAGAGACAGAGAGAGAGAGACAGGGGACTATTCAGCGGACAACCTACGTGGCTGCTTGACATGTTGTGCGTTGTTCCCCAGAATTTGATTTACAACTTAAATTTAGGAAAAATTGAAAGCAATGAGAAATGTCTAGGCTGAAACAGTGAAGGAAATGCCACATCTCCATTGGTGATTTATAAACTGCACAACATTAGGTGGTTTGGTGCACAATTCCCACCCTGAACTTGCCTGTCTTCATTACTGCATTATTCCAGTGACTGACTCAATGATTTGACTCTCGTCCCTCTTTTAGCTCTCTGTGGGCCTTTCGTCATTTGACTGATGGCAGAGCGTGATTTACTAATTTGCTTTCACATAAAGTCTAACATTGGACTTAATTATACAAATATATTCCGTTTGTATAAGCTAAGAAGTTGGATAATGTGACATGTAGGAGAGGCTCAAGGTCAGCAATGCATTGCAGCTGAATATCAAATAATGCAAATGGGTTAAATATTCATAACACATTTATAAAACTACTTATCATTACAAAAATCAAGTAGAAGCCTAACCTAATTAGAATTGGAGAGCTGAAGAGGGGTAATCTCTTCAGCCTAGCTCATGCTCCAAAAAAGAGTAATCCTGTGAAAGTCCCATTCTTGAAATTAGTTTTTTACTATCACTGTGTAATTTGAGGGTTGTAGCTTTCACAAGCAGTTTCAAAATGCACAATAGCCTCTGTTATTCACTTTGATGCTATCCTGGGTAAATCACATGGGGCCTCATTAGGAGTTTGGCGGTACGGTAACAGCGGTGCCGATAAGGCACCGGCACAGTTGCTACCGCACAGTCAAACTCTGAGTTGTGCTCGCTAGTGCCTTCCATTTCGCCAGGTCTGCCCTGGCGGAATGGAAGTCACCCGCGAGCACAACTCGTGGTATGCACCGGCACCGTTATGAACAACGGTGCATCCATGCTCCCCATTCCAATTCAACCCTATGGGGCAGAATGGGGATGGGGAGTGCGTTCACACCGGCACCCGCGAATGCCCAATTACCGGTCCACCGAACTCAGAATGGACCGTTAATTGCCCATTCACGGCTGCTGGTGTCGGATGCGAGTTTGGCGGTAGCCGTGTCTGTCTTACAGGCACAGCTACCACCAAACTCCTAATGAGGCCCATCGTCTGTGCCTCACTTCCTACATCTTTCCAAATTTGAAGACTCTGTGAGTGTTTTCATTTCCGCTGTGCGCTACACAAAAATCCTCATGCATTCTTCACGTGGACTCTGGGGTGTGTGGTGAAACCAAAGATATAGAATTATATATTCACACAAAATACTGCATCAATCAAATGAACAGTAAGGAGGATAATGTCCAATGAGTGTAAGGCTGTACAACTAGTCCGAAGACACAGATACAACTAAAAAATAAAATGTGACAAAGCATAAATATATGCACAAAAAGCAAAAACCAAATCTTCAGAGGAAAACACAGATGGGAACGAGAACATAAATCAGAAAAAAACTATAACTGCAACTCAGATAGTATACATGGCATTAATGCTACCACTACAAAAACAAGGATGCCTGAGTTGATTGAGACCGTGTGAAATGCGTCCTGGAATCAATCGTCCTATGGGGACTTTGTTGAGGCACACAAGAGCGTCAGTCATGCCATCATGCCCTACTTCTTTTCAGGTTGCATCAAAGGTTAAAGGTTTAATTTAAGAAGAATTGATGAGGGCTGATGGCTTTAGAATTACAGTCATGGTTTTAAACAAGGATCCAATATGCAGTATAGAGCATGGGCCATGTAAGGGCTTTAAGGTCACTTGGTTACAGAGTGACCTTACAGATATCCTGGTGCAGGATTAGAAATGTCTTCAAGTTGCACCTTCAAAAAAGGAAGCTCCACCACCATTCCACTGCCCACCATTGCAGACCAGAGTAATTTGTGGCTGGGTTTACATTCTTGAAGCAAAATCTACAATCATCGAATCCATCCTGGAAAGGTAGCGATTTCACAGTCTCTCAATCGTAGTTAACAAACAACCCAAAGCGTGTGTTCATTCAGCAGGTAAGGTGAGATAGATGGGTATATGAGACATCATTTTTATGCATTGTATTTTCTGATTTTTTACAATATGTTCCAGTTCCTAGAAGCAGCAGAAGCACAGGTCTGAGCATATCATTTGACATCACTCCCATTTTAGCTATTTTGATGGGTGGCAGGCCGATCTTGCATGCAAACCTAGATACAAGACATGGGTACCTTAACATCATCCTGCGCAGCACCCTCTATGGATTCTAACTCATTGGCTCAAGCCTCGGTTGTACTCGTTTTCTGCAGAGCCCTCAATGTATGTTGGAAGATACATCTGTTTCTCATATAATTTAATTCATGACATTAGACTCCAAAAGTAATCATCATTGACTGTCAAGCCATCCGTGACATTTCACAGGATGCAAAATGTCAAGTGTCCTGTCACCCGAGTCCTCTGAATTACTACCCATTAGAAACGAACTTGGTTAAACATGGATTCCAACAAACACTCTGGAGACAGAATGACTGTGATGTTATCATGCATTCAAGGTAGAAAAGGCCACGAGCTGCCCTTTCTTGCAACTCATTATTATGATTCGTGCGTGCGTTGTGTGTAAGACCTCTCCAACTCAGAACCCACAGCAGCGGCCATTGCAGCGCCTGGGGAGAGTCTTGAGCGAACAGTCATACAGTGTATTACCAGCAGGAGAGGCAATCCATAGTGATAAAACCTCCCAGGTCAGATTCTGCGAGCTCACCCTCAAGCAAAAAAGCACAAGAGCAGCTATAGACAGTTATTAAAATGATATATTACTCACATGCAATATTGCAATTTTACTTTTTATAAGAGAAACATGGCACTTCATTACAAATTGAAACACAGGGGGTCGATAGTGTTCACGACTGTACATTAAATTGCCATAAGAATGCGAAAAATACGTATGGCATAACTATTAATAGGTAATATTTCATTTGACAGGTTTTTTTTTTAGATAGTGGTTGGACATTGACTAATGCGCGAAGGAGAGCTACACAACCTCACATGTGCTGTATGATTACAAACGTAAAATTGCATAGTGAGTTAATCAAGTTATCAGAGAATAATATCGCATTTTTATGACATTGCATATTGATACAGCGCTTCGATATAGTGCTTCAATGCTAGCGTCCTTCTGCTTTTACACCTCATGTAAATGTGCGCTAATATTGTCCAATGCAATGGTATCCGATTGTATTGATAGTGGAAGGAATAAGGGCTGAGATGACACACATTTCACGAGGGGGCACCTAATTTCCAAACTTCTCTGATAAGCCTAATACTATCAGAAAGTGAAGAGCTAGGAGCTAGTGTTTAATTCCATAAGATTACTTGAGATCGCCCCTCTTGTTGTCTGCCATACTTCTGTGCTGACTTATAGTGGCATGCTTTTGTGGGTGTTTTGGGCCTATTGTTGTAGTTTATATAAAGTATATGACCATGCAAATGTTATTGGTGGGCGGTATAAATCAACTTAACATTACATAACTCTAAGTGCATTAGAAAAAAGCAGTTTGCAATCTTTTTGGTGGTTGTTGTTCCAGAGGGGATTTTTGCTGAATTACTTTCATGCGCCATATTATTCACGCAACCGGCATGCACCTTTTTCCCGTAGTGCCAATATTGTGTCCCATTGAACAGTATTCTCGACCCCAAGTATGATGGAGTGTTTGTGTTTTCATGGCATCTTAGTAGGGAGTAGGGAGGGGGAGCAGCACCCGCCACTCACGTGCCTCACCTCGCTCTTTTTTCTCCCTCGTCACCATGCAGTGTAGACATACTCTGCCAGTAAGCAGACCAGGGCTGTCATTTCACCAAAATGCCAGGGGTAGCAGAAGTGACATCACATGGCCCTTGACCTCTCATGACAACACAGGAAGAAGTTATGTCAGTTTACCCCACCCTGAAGTGAGATCATGGGAAGCGATGGAATACAACCTTTCATCCCTTGACAAAACAGGAAGTGGCATCACATAGCATTGTTCCTAAGTAGACTACGAAAAATATGGTTATGATTTCACTGTAATGTGATATATGTTTCATACAAGAAGGGATCACCATATGTATCGTTAATATCAGTGTGTATAGGGCCATATTACCAAATTACTGTGAATTTAAGCAGACGTCCAAGGCCAAATGATAAAGATGTGTTATTGTCTATCACTTACCATTAAGGGCTTTATATAGTTAATGTTAATGTTAATGTTAATGTTAATGTTGATGTTAAAGGATATTTGTACCGCACACTTTCAGCACCGGAGTGGTCCCCTGGCACTCTGGCGGCTCTGAAAAAAAGGGAAGGAGAAGGAGTGGGGCGAGTTCGCGGGAATAAGCTGGAAAAGGGCAAGAGAACAGTGATGTGCTGTTGGCGGCCTCAGCCCGGTGGGTCTGTTGGTTGGGCTTGGGGTGCTTTCCGTTCGGTAGCCGTTGTGTACTGTTGTGCAAGTCTATGTGTGTTTTGTTTTGTTGTTGCAGTGTAGGGATGTTTGTGCGGTTTGTTGTGCTATAGAGTTGTGGTTGTGTTTGTTTAGAGTTTGAGAGGTGTATGTAGAGGGGTGAGATTGTTAGTGAGTTGGTTATTGATTCATGATTGTACGCTCGTGGTCCAGGCTTAGTGAATCGCATGTCAATCATTGAATCACATTTCTATCTAGATGTTGCGCAGACTAAACTTAAGAATTCCATCTGAGTGTGGTATATGCAAAGAAAACCCCATTTCTATCTAGATGCGATGCAGGCTAAACTTAGGAAATTTCATCTATGTGTGGCATGTGCTAACATTTACAGTTCTATCTAGATGTGGCGCAGCCTAAACTTAAGAATTCCATCTAAGTTTGGCTTAGGCTAACAATCAAATTTCTATCTAGACGCGACGCAGGCTAGGTTGCGGATTCCGACCAAGTGTGGCACATGCTAACATTTACAGTTCTATCTAGATGTGACGCAGGCTAAACTTAAGAATTCCATCTAAGTGTGGCATATGCTAACATTTACAATTCTATCTAGATGCGACGCAGGCTATGTTACGGATTCCCTCTTAAGTGTGGCATGGAATTGTACGATCAGACTGAAAAAAAAGGTCAGACCGTACAAAAAGTCAGAAAAATGCTACCACCAAAGGCTCGAACACCAAAAGTTTGAACCCTTGGTGGTAGCATTGTAGGTAAGTATAAAAAAAAAGTCTGAGAGGGTGTCCACCGCAACACCCCGCCCACCTCACTGTGTGGTATTGGGAGCGGGGTGCCACGGGGGACACCCCTGCAGCACACCCAAAAAAAAGGGGGGGCCACGGGGGTGTCCCCCGCAACACCCCGCCCACCACACTATGTGGTATAGTGAGCGGGGTGCCGCGGGGGACAACCCCGCAGCACACCCGAAAAAAAAAGAACTAATATACATACAGTATCTCCCAACCTGTGTTGGTACTCATTTATCAACCGCAGAAGGATGAAAGGCTGAATTGGCCTTGCCAGGATTCAAACCTGTAACCTGCAGATCACAAACACATTGCAGCAGTGAGTGCTCAACCCAGTGAGATATCTTATCGGCTATATGTTACACAGCCACGATAGTGGCTGTGTAGTTATGGTTAAGTTGCTGTTTCCATAGGAAGAGCCCTTTTTGGGTGGCTTATAACTTCGCTCTCCCTGGAAGAATCCTCACCAAACGTTGCAAAAAGAAGTATATGGGTCACTCTGATATTTTTTGCAAAGTTTGGTGAGGTTTGGTCCGGGGGGGGCAAAGTTATAGGGGGGTCCCAAAACTTCTTTTTTTCCCATAGACTGAATGGGGAAAAAACTTTGCTCACGCCTACAGGCCAAACCGCTGGACGGATTTTCACCAAATTTGGACCAGGAGCAGCAGCTTGGTCCCGAAAGCGTGCTTTTGCAAATTTGGTGAAAATACATCCAGTAGTTTTTTTTTTTAAAATGACCAAAAATTAGGTCACAAAAAATTAGTGACATCTATGTTTGGTCCGCGGACACACTTCCCTGACAGCTCTGCGGACAGTGTCCTGATTGGCCAACCGGCTTGCGTCATGTCCGCGGACATGCAACATGTTTGCTGATTGGACAGTGAAGAGCGTGAAGCGTGTCAGATTTTCGGGAACGCCCGCCATCTTGGTTCGCCGACGCCCGCGGACAGCACGGTGAAACTTGGTGGAAAAAATACTATTTAGTAGACTGTGTTGGTGTGTAAAAGTGTTTGGGGAGGGTGGGGGAGTAAGAGATGGGTTAAATGTTGTATTTATTTAGGTGGTAGACCCCCCTGTTGTGTTCGCTTTGTCCGCAGACAGCGCAGATGTTCTGAAATGTTCTAAATAAATTAAATGGGGGTGTTCTGAGGACACTACGCCTGTACGTATTGTTCGCAAGCAAGCTGAAAGTGTTCTAAGAACCCTTGCATTGTCCTGAAATGTTCTAAAACAAACTAAATGGGTGTGTTCTGAGGACGGTAAGCCTGTCCGTTTTTTCCGCAGGCAAGTTGAATCTGTTCTAAGAACACATCATGTGTCCTGGGATGTTCGTCAATAAACAAAATGGGGGTGTCCTGAGGACGGTATGCCTGTCCGTACTGTTCGCAAGCAAACTGAAAGTGTTCTAAGAACACTCGCGGTGTCCTGAAATGTTCGAAAATAAACGAAATGGGTGTGTTCTGAGGATGGTAAGCCTGTCCGTTTTGTTTGCAGGCAAGTTGAATCTGTTCTAAGAACACATCATGTGTCTTGGAATGTTCGTCAATAAACAAAATGGGGGTGTCCTGAGGACGGTATGCCTGTCCGTACTGTTCGCAAGCAAGTTCAAATTGTTCTAAGAACACATGAAGTGTGCTGGGATGTTTGTAAATAAACGAAATGGGGGAGTTCTGAGGACACTACGCCTGTACGTATTGTTCGCAGGCAAGTTGAAACTGTTCTAATAACACATGCGGTGTCCTGAAATGTTCGTCAATGGACGAAATGGGGGTGTCCTGAGGACTCTGTCCGTATTGTTTGCTGGCAAGATGAAAGTGTTCTTAGAACACATGATGTGTCCTGGGATGTTCGTAAATAAACAAAATGGGGGTGTCCTGAGGACGCTATGTCTGTCTGTACTGTTCGTAGGCAAGTTCAAACTGTTCTAAGAACACTCATCATGTCCGCAGACTTTAAAAGTGCCAATATGGCATAGTTAACATGTTTGACCATGGCCATGCTCCCAAGACTCTATGCCCTGGCCACAACCACAGCAGCATATCACACCCATAGTGGCTTATAACTTTGGGATCCAAGAACAAATGTATAAGCAACAAAGTTATAAGCCACTATGGGTGTGATATGCTGTGGTGGTTGTGGGCAGGGCCTATAGTCTTGGGTTCATGGACAAGACCAAATTTATAAGCCCTAAAGTTATAAGTCACTATGGGTGTGATTTGCTGTGATGGTTGTACTTATTATAATATACTTACTGTTTGGTTTAGTAACTGGAGTACATGTATTTCTTGTTTATTTCTGTGATAAAAGAAAAGATCATGTTAGTATTGATATTTTGTAACGACTTATAACATTGAATAATCAACATTTTTTTTTGCCCTCATATTTAGTAGATTACAAACCAGTGTACTGTGCAATTTGCTCAGTTTCTCTGTTTGTTGCTAAAATCATTGGGTCTGTGGGAGAAAAGAAATCCATGTTGGATTTAAAAAAAACCTTTTTCACTTGTTGTTTCTGGCTAATGCTCTATATATTGGCTTGTTGCAGATTTTTGGAGAAGTTAGATACCTGTTGACATATTCTAACAGTCTATTTTTTGTTATAATGAAGTGGTATTGATTTATCTGTTTGCATGTTGTAATATTTTGGGGTAGTTAGATACCAGTTGGCGTATTCTAACTGTCTATTTTTTGTTATAATGTAGTGGTATTGATTTATCTGTTTGGTTATTGAAAATCTTGGGGTAGTTAGATACCAGTTGGCGTATTCTAATTTTTTATTGTTTGATATAATTTAGTGGTATTCATTTATCTGTTAAGTAGTTGTAGAATCTTGGGGCAGTTAGATACCTGTTGGCATATTCTAACAGTCTATTTCTTGTTTTAATGAAGTGGTATTGATTTATCTGTTTGGATATTGTAAAATCTTGGGGCAGTTAGATACCAGTTGGCGTATTCTAATTATCTATTTTTAGATATAATTTAGTAGTATTCATTTATCTGTTTAGTTGTTGTAGAATCTTGGGGCAGTTTTGTAGCTGTTGGCATATTGTAACAGTTTATATTTTTTAATAGACGTTTAGTAGTTTAGTTAATAAATTTTGGTTTTAAGAACATTAAATAAGCTTTTGTAAGATTGTTAGGCAGAAACCTGTGCAGTTCCCTCTGGGACCACTGCAAAAGATTTAAGACTACAGGTGTTTGGCAGTAAACCCACTTGGTAGCAGTCTGTACCACACAGATTCACTTGGTAGCTGTGGCTGAGCAGTCAGACTTCCCTCAAGAAGAGTTAGGCAGTATACAGAGCATACAGAATAGGTACAGAGGCACAGTAGCACAAGCAAACACTGACCGGAGCTTGTGTAAAAGTATATAATTATTTATTTAAAAGACACACTTGTAAAATTACACTAGCACAGAAAAAGGTAAGTAAATTCAAAACACAGTCCTAATTACTATATGTACATCCCTAGTTATTTGTTGGACAAGTCTTAGTTAACACCACTTATTTCCAGACAGAGGTGAGCGCTTAACGTTAGATGGCACTATAACAAATTGTTTAAAAAGGGAGGTAAAAGGCAGAATTAAGAAAGCAATACAGCAAAACACTTTTCAGAGAACCACAGTAAGTATTAGAGAAGGCAGTCTATTGAGGAGCAAGGAAGTTCAGTGCCAGGCCCACTTTAGGGAGAGCCAGGCCAAATATGCCCAAGATCACACAAGGTCCCAAAGTCTCAAAAGTCTTTACAGGTGAGTAGAAAAGTTCTGTTAAGCTTAGAAAAGTTTAGTTAGGGTGTCCCGGGCTAACCCAGGTTCGAGAGCCGAGGGCTAAATCTACCCCGTACAATCGGTGGCAAGGGAAGCCGGGCGGAACACAGTACCTTCAAAATGGAAAGGATCCTCCAGCGGTGGCAGTTGTTCCTGGTAGTGGGTGCAAGTCGTGGCGTCGTCCAGAGGAAGAGCAGATCTCGACGTGGAGGAAGGCTGAAGGTCGTTGCACTACCAGGGAAGAAACCAGCCGTGGAGTTGTCCGGTTAAAAGGATGTTACCCCTCTTTCGCGGTACAGGTAAAAAGTGGTATTCCGGTTGCTGGGGTTCTTGACACAGGCAAGGTGGCCACAAGATGCTCCAGGGAGGTGAAAAGAAGGCAAAAACTGGTTGTCCCCACCAGTCAAGGGAAGAAGACTCTCCGGACTGGAGATCTCCTCTGTCGTTGGGAAGTGGTGAGACGGTTCCGCAGGGCTCCACCGGTGGTGTCGTCGTGGCAGGTCGGCTCAGCTTCTCCCTCTTCGGCTTCTTAGGTCCTGTGGCGACTTCTAAAGTTCCAGTCCCCAAAGCCCTGCTTTTATGCAGCAAACCCCATTCACCAGTCCTAGCTGTCACTCAAACATGCCAAGTGGTGAGCCGGAGGGCTCACCACTGGGCCAATCACACAAGAGTGCGACTTGAGTTGCCAAGGCAACTCAGTCCAGGGTGCCTAAATCCCCCTCCCACACATCCTGTAGACCCAGACACAGTGGCACCACTTTGGAGGGCTTCTGTGCAGAATCCCGCCAAAAGTGGAACAAAGGCTCGACTCGGGTTCAGGGTTACTGAAGTGAACTCAGACGCCATTTTGGCGGTGAGTCCTGGCAAAAAATCCCAACCGGTGAATTAATATTAAATAAATAAACCGGCGGCATCTTTAACATTGCACCAAAAAGTGGTGCATTAAAATCAAGGGGAAATCCCATTGGGAAATATTCCGGTGGAATATTTCCGTGGTATCCACTGCCACCAGCCAGAAACTCGGCGAGGGGGGACGGGACAGTACCCCCTCAACAAACAGACCCAGGGGCAATCTAATTGCCCCTACCAGTACTTCCACAGTATGATGGTTTGTACTGGTTCTGTTCACAATTTAAGACTAGTAAAGTCAATGGTGACTTTACATGCCCAAGGAGACAGTAGTCAGTCCCAGGGTATGGAGTCTATGTTTTGGGGGTCACTATGACACCCCTGTGTTACTGCACTGAGGGTGCTGTGTAACACACATACAAAAACCAATGATAGCCTATGGGGAAAAATACCCCAAAGCCCATAAGCACATTACAAGTCACAGGAATACACTCAAATCATGTCCAAGAGTGAGGGTAAAAGAGTCCTACTCTTGGCAGGAGAAGAAAATAAACCCCAAAAATCCAGCAAAGCTGCTGGGGGACTCACTAGGTTAGGAAATTCAGCTTAAACAGAGAATTCTCCCTAACAAAGATTTGCAGGTAATCTCTGCTCTAGAGTAATGGTACTATCATTACATTCGAACCATCCACATTTTTTTTTATATATGCAGTATAGTGACCTGCATTGGTTGTGGCTCCTGTGTGGTAGATTATACCTATTGTTGTGAAGGTTTTCTTACCAAGTGATACTTGACCATGTGTGAATCCAGTCAGCTTGTAGTTGTTTTTGGTACCATCTGCATTGTAACGTAGAAGCATTAGTATTACGTATTTACTATGTGTTTGTATTAGTAAGGTGGATCGATTACCCGAATTGCAGGTAGTACATAATCTACCATGGTTTGCATTTTGTACAAGTTGCTGAAATGGAACAGATTCACAATTAGGTATTGATACATACACAAAGTGTTCATTGGGGATTTGTTCTTGTGTCACATTGTTGCACAGAGTGAAATTCACAGAGTGCATGTATGTTTCCACATGAATGTATGTTTCCATAGGTATGTTTTTGTTTTCCAGTACTTGTAGTAAGTACATTAGAAATTCTTGTGGATCTTCCTGTGAGTTTATAGTGAATTTCACCATTCCAGCACAGTAGTCCAATTGTTGTCTTATTCCATAAACACTATACATGTTGTCAGGATTGTTTGTTGCATTTCTATGAAGTACTAACATTTGCAAACACAATTGGTCTGCACTGTGTAAGTAAATGTTGTCAACAGTTGGTGGTAATTGAAATAGAATATTCACTGCTACGTTTCCGTAGCAACTTTCACCAATTACATTTGAAAGTTTAAATGGACCAGGTAGTTCTGTATCTGAGTGCTTTTTTTGGAGTTTGTCTTCCTTCTTTGAAGAAGTACCTGGTTTACTTTCCCTAATAGGTTCTTTTTTTGATTGTGGTACTTGATGAAGTATTAGTTTCTTTTAATCTCTTTGGAGGATTTGCAGTGATATCCTGTTGCATTTCTGTTTGATTTAGTTTTCTTTTAGAACATTTTACTTTTTGTGGAATAGGATATGTTTTTAGATGGGCGGTGTATAGTGAACGAAGTCTATTGTATTCTGAAATGAAAGGAATATCAGCATTTACTTTACTTGCATCAAAGTTGATTAGAAATAGACCGTCAAGTGTACGTAAGCGTGATAGTGCTACGTAGCTCATTATTTATGAATGGTGACTGCGTATGCAAGAGTTAGAGAAAATTGTTCTCTGCGTACATACATGTCTTTGAAGCGAAGGAATCGAGCTGTTGAGAGTCCTATCCTTTTCACTTCTTAAAGTTTGTCAAAGAGAATCTTGACAAACTGAATGTTGTTGTCACGTGGGTATGTTTGAAAGCCAACAACTGTACCCAGTGCTCCATTAACTAGTCCTTGATCCACGTCAAGTTTACGTTTAAGCATTACTCTACAATTTAAGGATAGTTTTAATATTTTTTCCAATCCAGCTGTGTTGGAGATTGAATTTTCTAAACTATTTAGTCTCTTTCTGGCTTGTTCACACATGGGTAGTGTCATGCCATGTATGTCTAGTTTATCTGTGGCGCTAATTTCAATGGTTGCATTTCTTTTTTTTAACATTGTTTCATTGAATTTGAAACAGCTTGCAAGAGTTGGCATTAAGGCCATACAATTGACATTTTTGTGGGTTATTTGTTCCATAACATCCGTAGCACATGCATTATCACATGCATTGTTGCACTTTTTGTAATAATTGTGTAGTTGACATATTTTGAAAGTGGGATCCTGATTTTAATGTATGTGCAACTCCATAACATAAAGTTGCTAGTTCACTTTCAAAGGGTAGGTGGAATATGTATTCCAGATTTTGTCTAAATCTGGGATCTTCAGAATACATCCGCAATGAGCGGTATTCTGATGCTGTTATTTGAATAGGTCTATCATCGTACCTTCCTCCTTTGCCAGTAGGAAAGAGTAGAGGAAAAGCATGTGCTTCTATACTTGTTTCCCATATGTTGATTGGTGATCCTTTTGTTTGATGCATTTGGTACGTTTCTAGTGCATCTTCTACGGTGTCATTAGAGTGCAATGGATGATTTGTATAATGGTCTAAAGTATTGGATATTGTAGCAGGATCTAGGCGCTCAAATTGACCAGCTTTTGTGTCTTTTGAATTATTTCAGTGGTATCCTTTAAGTTTTCTTTAATATTAATTTTTTTGTAGTATTCATTATTGTCTTTTAGATATTGCAAGGCTTGTCTAACTTTATGTAAATCTACCAGTTGTTGCCAAATTTTTTATCTTTTGTAGGTACACCATTTACTAAGATAATTAAAGATTGCTCCATGGGACGTTGCACTCCTAGAGTGTGCACATTTTGTTTTAGATCTAATGGTAAATACACTACTTTTCCACTAATACATTTCACTTATTCAGAAGGAGGTACATTTGCTGTTTTTGGTTGAAGGCGTATTATTGCTTGAAAGGGGTGCACTGTTTGAATTATGATGCTCTCATATAAATTGAGTTGTTGTAGGGGTTTTGGTAGTGGAAATAATTCCAAATTATTTGTGATAGCATGTGAAGGAGTTTGGTTGTTGTCAAGTTTTGTAGTGCAGTAACTGCAAAGTATTGAGGGGTCAGTTATTTCGTATTTGTTTTCAGCTATAAGGTAGAGAGCTAATTCAAACCATTTAGAATCTTCGTTGTCTTCTATTTTGTATATTAGGTCTACAGTTTTTGTGTTACTTTTATAAAAAGTTCTACGGCAACATACACACACATGGTTTGGTACTTCAGCAGTTGTACTTTTAAATGTCAGTATTTATTTTTTGTATGTGTGTAGTAGAAGGTTGCCATGAATAGAATTGTTGCTTATTTGCTTTAAAGCTATTTCATTCTGTAAGTGGCTTTCACTTCCAAAATATTTTTTTCTGGATATAGTCGATTTCTTCAAGTAGGTCTTTTGATGTACCATGTAGAAGAATGTTATTTAAATTGGCTAGTGTTAAAGCAGGACTTTTAGCATAATACAGTTTATAGACTAGATTTCTTATAGTTGAATGATGTGCTGATATCATTTTGATATAATGTAAGGTGGTTTTACAAGTAGGTCCTGAAATGCAGGCTAATGAATGTCCTTGTAGTCCTGTGTACTTGCGCATTGGACAGGTATCCATATTTTACAGTAGTTTAATTTTGATTTTGTCTTTGCCTTTCACATATTGATTGAGAAATTGGCGTAAAGACTTGAAAGATTTTTTGGGAATGTTACACATTGACGTGCATTTCCATTTGTATACTAGACATTCTAATTCAGTTGAATGGAGAGGTAATTCTAAGTTTTCTGGGGATATTTTTGTAAGCAGTATTTCTTGTTACATTATGGTATTATTAACTTGTTCATAACCTCGTCCACTGCTATGTATGGCAATTGTATTTGTTTGCTTTTGTTTGTATGCTTCTTCATTAAAATATGGTTCTGTGCTTGTAGTGTGACTCCACTCACCTCCACAGATACTTAAGAAGTTATTTCTGTTGACGTTTCGTTTATTGAGAAGTCTTTTTTGTAATTTAGTCATTAGTTTTGTTAGTGGTTTCATTTTGTTTAACACTAAAATAAATAATTCTCTTTTGAGAAGGATTGCACTGTCTATCAACGCTTCTAAGATCAATTTCCTACAATAGGTTTTAAGGGTTGTGCCTGATTTCTCTCCTGTTTTATAAGATTTTGAAGGACTCTGTGATGGAACATTTTTGCTAAATACTTTTTTTGGTATGCTTACTTTGCACTATATCAAGATTTATAGGAGCAGTTTTATCTGAAGTGGTAGCTAAATTTTTGTTCATTGTTTTCTGGTTCATTTTACATTTTGATAGAAGAAGCAAAGTTTCTGTACTTGAAGCTTGTTTTGTTTCGCTAAATGACTGTATTAGCTGTTTTGTTTTAACTTTTTTTACAAATTCTGCTAGAGATGGATGCTTATTTTGGACATTTCTATTTTCATTTGCTTTACTTCTGCGTTGCTTTCTACGGACTTGATTTTTGGTAGGCATTCTTTAGGGTCTGTTGAAAAAAATAAAGAAGGTATGGGTTGGGGTGTTCTGCAATGTATGTGTGCTGTGTGCAGTGTCTGAGTAAGATGATAAAGATGTATGTGATGGTGTGTGATTATGCATTGGGCAACTACAACTCATTGGGATGTGTATTCTTGAATTTATGTGCTACTAAACTGGGGTTCCGATGACAGTAGAAAGTAAGCTAGTGGTGTGGAGAAGTACAAATACTAAATCTAATGATATACGATTAAAACAGTTGTTTGTTCTATAATATCAAAATTCTAGGGGCTGAGTTGGGTCATTTGTGTGCCAAAAAATAGGAATTTGTGTGCCATTCTGCTTGTAAATCTCTGTTTAAGAAATGGGGATTTGTGGACAGAATGGTGCACCATCTCTATTTTTAGGGGCAGAAATAGCATGAATTAACCTTACAGTGTGTTTGAGTAATAGTACAAATATTATGGTGGTATTCAACTTACTTTTTTTCTGGAATGAGCAGGTTTCTTCTTAGGTGTTCTTTGTACCTCAAATTCGTCTGCTTCTTTTCAGGAGAATGGTCTTCACTGCAATTGTAAAGGAAACCAATTAGTAATTTTGTTTGTATATAGCACTGTTTTTAATTTAAACATTGATTTTTTCAATTGACTTTGACCCTCAGCGCCTTCCGCAAAACCATGAAAACTATCTTATTCACATAAGATGCATCGCACCAGTTGAATACATATCATATGTTCTTAATGCATAAGCTGTATTGTAATGACTAACTGTACCAACCAAAATATCAGTTCTATGCCTTGTGGAATTCATAATGTACCACTGAATGCCACTATTCCTGTAACTAAGCTCTTGCAAGTAACAGCGCCTCAATGCCCATGGGCTGCTTGCGCACTATATAAATATAAGTAAATACATAAATACATTTTCATGTTTTTGTACAAGTATTGTTGTTTGATATTTGAACATACTGTTTGCATGCAATTTTGTTAGAGTATGTTAACTCTTTATATTGTACTTTTAATATGTTAGTTCAACATGCTTTACAAATGTGTGTGTAAAAAAAAATTAAATAGCAGATAGGTTTGGAAGTGACAGTTGATTATAGGAGATGGAAAAAATGACAGTAAGTTCATTTTATAGATTATACAAGCTAAATGCCAGTTAATCTGTTTATATGAATATATAAGAATTGTACATGTACTATACAGAAAATATGCATGCCTGTAGTTTGTGTTCATGCATATGGATATGCATGCAGCTGCAAGTAGAAATCTTGGAGACTTGTACAGTATTTCTTGTAGAAGGTGCTTTCCAATCATATGACACTTGTACTCAGAGATATTAACAGTACATTTGAAGTGCTGATCTATGATGATGCAGTTAGATGTAGAGGTCTTGGATGTGATTGGTGGATGGTCGTGTGACTTCTTAGCTATATCCAATGAGGGAATAGCACAGAAAGTGAAATAAAAATGGTAAAAGGACTGTCCATGTTATGATATGTCCGCGAACATGGTGGTAGTCCGCGGACATCGCGTGTTACATCCGGGGATTTTGTGGTGGGGAGGCATGCAAATGAGAACGAGCAGACCAAGGGATTGGTCAGTAAAGTTTAGTGGGTGTGTTGTGCCAGGGGAGAGTTTCTCAGATACTCTTTTTGCTGAGAGAAGAACAGCTATGGCTCTGTGTTTCAGAAAACAGATTGTTTGGATTTTGGGAGACTCGTGGATACATTGATTGAAGGTGCATGCAGAAAGCTGTGGAGTAGCTGTCGATCTTGGATTCCCACATGTGGAAGTGCACTGGCATGGAGTACATGGAATGAAGTGGTTGGACTTGCTACTTCTCTTTGCTACTTTAGAGACAGAGCAACATCCAGACATAATTGTAATTCATTGTGGAGGGAACAGTTTAGGACATGTGTCTGGAATTTCTTTGCAATTTGCAATGAAAGAAGGACTTGGGAAGGTCATAGACATGTTTCCAAATTCTCAAGTAATTTTTTCACGGATTGCGCAGGGGCAAATGTGGCTGCGTTCTTCTTCATTTGGTCCACAAATGGAGAAAGCAAGGCGCAATGTCAATAAGGCTGTTTGTACCTTTCTAAGAGATTTTGGCATGTCCTCTTTTCACAATGAAAATATTATGTTTCGTAGCACATACATTTTTCGCACAGATGGAGTCCATTTTACTTATGCTGGCAATCAGATTTTTCTGAGAAATGTACAAAATGCATTGCGACCTTTTTGGAAATTACAGCATCCATTTTGTAGTAGTTGTTGAGCATTTCCAATTTTTCAAACACAAACAAACACCACCACTCTTTTCAGAGGCACCACTTCCTCTCAGACAAAAATGCAATGGTTATGATAGGGCAGCACCCCAAAATTTTAGATGTTCGCGGACTGTCTGCGGACTTCTAAAAAATACACAGGGCCCTGCTTCATTTATTTTCACTTCTATTTTTAAACTGTGAAAGGCGGCTCTGAAAAGAGCGTTTTTTTGGGGGTTTTTTGTTGTTTTATTTTTTTGTTTTTTTTTATACACGACACACTAGGAGAGGTGGGAAAAGGAGGGTAAGGGGGGACACCAACCACGGGGATAAGAAAGGGTGGGTGGAGAGAGGAAGATGTAGAGTGGGTTTTACTTCGAAAGGTAAGGGTCATCAGTATTGCGTATGGCCTGTGAGGCAGTTTGAGGAATATGCTGTCCCACAGGAGTGTTTCTTGGGGTGACAGGATCGGAAACGGAGGATGAAGTAGAGGAAGACAACCTACTACGCTCCTCGCAAGGTACAACCTTGCGAATGGCCCCAGTGTGGAATTACTTTAGGTGTCGCTTCATGGTAGTTGGCCCAAAGCTGTCTGAACCAGGCCTCCCGTGACTGAGTATCATTTTGCACTCTTTGCAGGTAACTCGGTTCACATGTGCCTTAGGAACATTACCATGAATGTTAAATAACGCCACACCCAAGACTCACGCCGAGTGCTGGTAGTAGAGAGTTCCTCTACCTCATTCTCGTCATCCTCTTCATCCTCCTCTGCATCCTAACTCCTGTTCCCCTGTTCAGGCCCTTGGAGAGGTGGTGGTGGTGGAGGGGTTGGGGGTGGTGCTGAGGCAGATGTAGCACCAGGTGGCAGTACTGCAGCCATGGATGCCATCAGGTTTCAGACTCAAATCTGGAAAGTTGGCTGTAAAATGCACTGTGTTCTGTAAGATAGCCACAATGAGAATGAGCTCTATGGTGTGGCCTTTTATAGGGGTGCTTGTGAACGGTTCGCGGACATGCACGCTGTCTGCGGACAGATCGAACACCAAAAAAAGGTTTAAAAAGTCCCAAAAAGTATGTAGAACCTCAGGATTACTATTTGGGACTTGTGCTATGGTGAGTTATTATTGAAAAATATTGTGGATTGCTTGAAAAGGTAGTTTTAAATTGTTCGGGGACACGAACAGTGTTCGCAGTCAGAACACACGATCTGCGTGGGTGCGGTCATATGATAGCGTCGCAAACATGTCTGCGAAGGGAGTGGGTGTCCGCAGGACATCTAATGCACTGAAACTGTTTTGCGCATGCATGTTGGTGTTCTACGTACACTGTTCAGGTCCTGAAACTAATTAAAAGTGCTCACAAGTGAAACGAACAATTACGGACAGGCGTTTGTTCTTTGAACAGTTTTAACTCGCTTGCGAACAATACTGACAGGCATAGAATCCTCAGGACACCCCATTTTGTTTATTTGCGAACATCGTGGGACACTTGCTGTGTTCTTAGAACAGTTTGAACATGCTTACGAACAGCACTAACAGGTTTAGTATCCTCAGGACACCCCGATTTTGTTTATTTACAAATATTTTAGGACACCGTGTGTGTTCTTAGGACAGTTTCAGCTTGCCTCTGAACAATCCAGACAGGTATAGCGTCCCTAGGACACCCCCATTTTCTTTATTTACGAACATTTCAGGATACTGCCTGTGTTTTTAGAACAGTTTCAACTCGCCTGCGAAGAATACGGACAGATCTAGAGTCCTCAGGACACCCCCATTTTGTTTCTTTACGAACATTTCAGGACACAGAGTTTGTTCTTAGGACAGTTTCAGTTTGCCTCCGAACAATACGGACAAGTATACCGTCCTTAGGACACCCCTATTTAGTTTATTTACGAACATTTCAGGATACTGCCTGTGTTCTTAGAACAGTTTCAACTCGCCTGCGATCAATACGGACAGGTCTAGCGTCCTCAGGACACCTCCATTTTGTTTATTGACGAACATTTCAGGACACTGCATGTGGTAGTTTGATTGTGGACATTCCGAACACCAGCTCTGTTCTTAGAACAGTTTCAACTTGCATGCGAACATTACGGACAGATATAGCGTCCTTAGGTCGCTCCCATTTTCATTTCTTTACGGACATTCCGGACACCAGCACTGACCGCGGACACCTGAAATGCTTTTTAAAAAAAGACAAGAAATGAATTAGGACACAATATAATAATTTTACTTTATTCTATATGGATGTTAAATTTATGACAGAGAAGGTGAGGCGGAAACTGAAACAAACACAAGAGAATTGGGGGTTTCAATAGGATTTATATGAGGTGAAGAAGGGATGGAAGTCTCATCAAAACGTTTTGGTTCATGGAGAGGGTTTGGGGATAATTGACTGGGATATGGTGAGGGGGGACAGGTACATGTGGGACAATGGTATGTAGTTGTTTGTTTCAAGTGATCCTCCACAAAGTTTTTTAAATTGTTAAAATTTTCCATGAGTAGGTCAATTTTTTCTTCTATGTGCTGAAGAGTCTTATCCAATACTTATTTTTCTTTAGTATTTTCAATTTTTGTATGGTCTGTACAAAAGAAAATGTATATGTTAAATGTATATAAAATAATATTTATTAATTGGTTTATATAGTACAGTATCTACCATTAGGTTCACTATCTTCAGACATTTCCTCACATGGGAAATGCCCCTCTAGCCACTCCAGAGTACTAGACATTTCTGTGAGAAAAAAAAACATAATATCACTTTTTTTGTATCTAATACAGAAAGTTTACAAATATATGAGTAAAATGCAGTACACTTACTAGCTTCTGGTAAGGTGTGTTCTTACTGGTCTGTAGATCTGCTGTTGCTCTTAGTTGTGGAGTTTCTGTGAGGTAATCTTGTTGGAAGACTATCTTTCTTCTTTTGGTATATTCCATTTTAGAACATACTGTATTTAAATTAATGGTTAATGTGTTTTATACATGGGTTACACTTCTTATTTATTGCTACATATAATGTGTATGTGTGCTGGTTTGTGAATTTGTAAAATGTTCATATGTTATGATATAACAATTAAACATACCCCCCAGACTTTTTTGGTAGTGGTGCTGTTGTCCGCATATGTCCGCGGACATTAGAAGAGTATGCGGACATCAAATTCAGTAGAGGGGGTTCAGTATGTTCTATGTTACTTGTACATAAAGTCAGAGATGTTATTGTTAAGTTGTGCTACTAAAAACCTATGAAATTCAGTAAAAAAACTGTGTTAAAGGGACGTTATGGTTAAGTTGCACTACTAAAAACCTATGAAATTCAGTAAAAAAACTTTGTTAAAGGGACGTTATGGTTAAGTTGCGCTACTAAAAACCTATGAAATTCAGTAAAAAAACTTTGTTAAAGCGACATTGTGGTTCCAAGTCAAACCGAAAAACCCTTGAAATTCGCCAGTTATGGTAATCTAAGCAACCATGACTCAAGCCACCACCGTGCACTGCTAAGACTAACACCCACGACATCAAAGATGACATCACAAATGTCATTGATGACATCACTGATGACATTACCTGTGTATTTACTTTTCAAAAAACTGTCAAGGATCATTGGAATAAATATCATGAGCTAATTAGTGCATTAAGCAATGCATTGATATAAATAGCATTTTATTATGAAGTTCTATCCAGTATATTAAGCTACTCATGCAGAAACATAGGCATTGTGTGCAGCATATATGATGAAGGTACAATATTCATAATGTTGATATGTTGAATAATTAAATGATAACTGTTTTCTTATTAGAGTTTTGCGTACTGTGAAATATGTAATAAGTAGCTAATAAAACCCACATATTACATAATTGCATTATTACAAACAAAACACAAAGAGACAAGAACACATGCAAATATGGGTATATACAGGGAAAGTGAAGTAAGCAAAAAAGCAGAAGTAGTAGCAGAAACAATTCATAACCTAACTGATTATCTTTATGCAAATAAATGATTACTCTGTTTGAAAGCTGCTATTTACCTTATGCATATGTATCACATGATGTGACTGGACCCTAAGGAAAGTAGTGTGAGTACAATGTATACAAATATGAGCATATACAGGGAAAGTACAGTAATAAAAAAAAACAGAACTATCAGAAAATGCTGATAACTCTACTGATTATCTTCATGCACAGAAAGGATTGCTGTCTTTCAAGCTTGTGTCTTCCCCTATGTATATGTTTCATATGATATGATTAGACACTAAGGGAATTACTATAAGAACATACTTGAAGGATAAGTCTACAAATATAGTATGTTTACATTTTTTAGTTCCTGACTGTTACTGAAGAAAACCATGTGGCCTACATATGTCAGTAAAGGAAAAAAGAGGGTGACAGACATGTGATGTCATCAGTGATGTCATCTATGACGTGTGATGTCATCTTTGATGTCGTTGGTGTTAGTCTTAGCAGCGCACAGTGGTGGCGCAAGTTATGGTTGCTTAGCTTACCATAACTGGCGAATTTCAAGGGTTATTCGGTTTTACTTGGAGCACAACGTCGCTTTAACAAAGTTTTTTTACTGAATTTAATAGGTTTTTAGTAGCGCAACTTAACCATAAAGTTCCATTAACAAACTTTTTTACTGAATGTATATATATATATATATATATATATATATATTTCTTACCGGCTATAGCAAAAGGAGCAATTACATGTCTGAATGTTCTCAAAGTCTGAAAGCAAATTGCACTCTGTAGTGGATGCCATTAAACTAATAACTGAGATTTAACAGCAGGCCATTTCATCTGCAGGTCTGGTGCATAGTTGGCCAAATGTCAAGCCTGTGTGGACCTACTTTTCAAGCTTCAGAGGCTGGCAAAATACATACCATTGGGTTCATAACTGTGTATTAAAGAATTTAGAGTAGCACAGGGAAAGAAGCCATCTCACATGACATCCCATACTCTGGGCCCTCGTTACCTCATATATGCAAACAGACATACAAAAAAGCCCACTTTATGTGCTATGGTCAAACATTTCTACAATGTACACAAGCACAAGGATTTTGTACAGTGACCGAGGACACTGAGATGGAATGTCTTGTGCTGATCGTAACAGAGACAACGGCAGAAAAAAACATGCTATAACTGCAACTTGCAAAATGCAAAATACATTGGGCCTCATTATAAGTGTTGCGGTAAGGCAACAACGGTGCCGGTAGTGCTACTGGCGTTGTTGTTACCTCGCCACAACATTACGAGTTTGCTTGCGTGTGCCGCTCTGGATGCCTGGTCAGACCAGACATGCAGAGCGGCACACCCGCTAGCAGAACAGGATGGTAGCAACGGTCCCGTTATTAACGGGACCGTTGTTACCATCCTCCCCATTCCCATTGAGCCCTATAGGGGCTCAAATGGGAATGGGGACGTACTGGGTCCAGGTCCCGCGAATGGGAATTACCGGGCCTCGCAAAGGTCGGAATGGCCCAGTAATTCCCATTTTTCGGGACCCGCACCCGAGTTTGGGGGTAGCCATGCTGGTAAAAACGGCATTGGCTACCTTAAAACTCATAATGAGGCCCATAGTCCGAAATGGATGCTTATTCTACTCTAAATGCTTTTTGGAAGTTTTTGTCTGCATTGTGAATTTGAGGTGTTTAAGAACAGACTAAATTCAGTGACTCATTCCCTGAAGTGTGTCTGAAATAAACCTTTAATGAGTCTAACAATTATTGTATAGAATTCCAGAAAGATAGATTATTTGTTATTTCTATTCTTTCTTATTAGGGTCACTGCTCAAAGTGTTACACTTGTTGAACCCCATGTTTTTTTAAGAGGCCTGAACAAGAAAGGCAGCCACTCCAGAAACAAAGAGCCTCATAGCGCTGGCCACAGCCCAGGAGCTTCCATTTAAAAAAAATGTTTTAAAACAACACGTTTTTTTAAGGTTTTTCAGGGGTAGCAAGGGAAACCACATGGACAGCAAGTGAGACCTCAGGGGTCGCAGCCCCCAAATGATGTCCCTTAACCGGGCATGTGTTGATAGTGCCTACTCTTGAATGGCTGCAACTGCATGTCATGGAAATACTTGACCTATTATGTCAGTACATGGCAATAGGGTGGCAATACCTGGCAACTTGTGTGACTAAAAGTTGTTGTGATGTTATTGCTTGCCTGGTGATGGCAATAAACAGGCATGTGATGGCTCTAAAGTGCCAATTAATAGCTGTACATGGGCATATGAGAATATAAGTAGCTTTTTGAGGTCCGCTCTTGGGTATAATGCCTCCCCTTGATATATACCCACATTGTGCAGTCCTGTGAGGACAGCCCTAGGAACCCCATATTCGTCTAGTTTGTACTCTGGTTATTTTCCCTTGCAATTCCCTCCCGTGTGATTCAACCCTCCTGCTCTATAATAATGTTTTTTGTCTTTTACAATTAGTAACAAATGTCAGAAAACAGGGTTTGAACCCAGGCTACCCCGCCCTTCCACACCGCACCAGGCCAGGAAAGAACTATAGTGTAGTTGTATAATGAATATTCAATACAATATCTGGTCAAGAAACCTGTACAGTAGCTACAATCTTTTATTCTTATTTTGATCCCAAAAACCTATCCAAAAATACATACACATATAAGGCAAAAATTCATGCAACTAGCACAAATATATAGTAACAAAGGCAGTATCCCGTGGACTAATACAGAAGTCTGGTCCAACACGGATACAAATTCCCATTGCACCTGTGGGGTTAGTATCAGTGTCAGTATAATAACACTCAATACACATGAATATCGACTGATTTCACTCTCAGCCCCTGTTTTCGGACATGTGTTACTTACCCTCATGAGACAGGCTCCCCTTGTACAAAAAAGAGGGTTCTCATCCCATTTTCTTCTATTACAATTAATGTAGTAACTTTAATTTTACAGAATTGTTTATGATTTTTCATTTGTGAGATTTGTCTTTATGTTTAATCTTTTGTTCTGGCTAGTGCCTTGGAATTCATTTGTGTTCTGGCTAATGCCTTGGAATTCATTTGTTTGAGTTGTAATCTGAAAGGTTCTTTGTTCTTTGTTAATGTTAAAATAACCTTACAGCTGTTGTGTGGAGATTTGCATACTGAGTTATTTGGGTCTTTCTTTTTCAGTGCTTCTGCGATTTTTGCCTTTGGTTAATGATTTGCTTGCGGCTATTTCATCCATACAAATGTTTGACGTTTACACATGGTCTTAAGAAGGAATGTATCTGTTAAGGCCTCTATTTGCATTGCATTTGTATTCAGATAAGACAGTGCTCTGTATATAAAAGTTGTGTAGATCAAAAGAGTGTTACCCAACTGTGGAAGTGGGTTGAGCTTACAATATTCTCTAATGGGAATTTAAGACGGACATGCTCGCCCTTGGCACTTTTTGAACAAACAGCTAAAAAGAATAGGGCATTGAGTGATTGTGCGTAGAATATTGTGTTTTTGAACCCCCTCGTGGGTGTTCATGTCTTGCTGGGAGATGCATTGTGGTCGTTTTATATATATATATGAAGAAGGTGCCTCGTATGGATTTGCAGCCCTGCTGTCCCACACCATGCAAGTAAGAAGTTAAGCCTGCCATAAGAGGACATCGAATACGAGCGAGCCAAAAACAGACAATAGCAGTTTAGGAAGAGCTAAAAATAGATCATGCTTCCGTTCCCTGCATGACATCACCAGGAAGAAGGAATGCAGTGTTGGAAAAATAAGTCCCGTTGTTTGATACAAAGAAAAGAAAAGTGGGAGATTTAGGAAAAGACAGGCAAAGCCTGCTCGCCAGCGCATTCACAAAGGTGGGTGGGGGGCTGGGGTGGACTGGAAATCAAAAGAGGCCCTGGAAATATTTTTCAAAGTGACCGCATATTACACATTTTCAGCAAGCCCAACCCTTTTCATATCGGACATTTTGGAAATACCAATACAAAAGAGGCCCAGGGTGTTGTAGAGTCCCCTAAAGGCCAGTCCACCCCTGATGAGGGGAGTGGGGACATGGAACAGCCTGAACCCATGAACATCCATGAATCAAGCATTTACACATTCGTTGGTTCCCATCATGCAGCTGGGTTCCGAGCAAGAGACAGTTGGCTAAACAGGCCAAAGCCCTCCCTTGTGGGGAGCACCACCATCCAACGCGGCTGGCCTTAAAGATATTGCCATGAAAAATAGTAAAATAAATACATTTCTAACCGTAGCAATTGAGTCGAATTCTTTTTGGCTCCTGCAGTGGCTATTGCCTGGACTGCCCCATGCAAAGACAACAATGACAAGCATCAGAAGAGTTTTCTGGGCACTGCCCTTTCTACTGCTTTTGTTTAAGACAGTTCCAGGGTGGGGGGCTTTGCTCGCATTCAGTCGTGGAGCCTATTATTGAGCACTGGTTAGTCAGAAAATCGAGACCCCAGACTGAGCACGGCCCATGTTCACACACAATTAATCCAAAATGTGACTGTGTAGTATTGTTCTAATGGGTGGTATTTGAAAAACGTCTTGTTTTACTGCTACCTCCATACCTGTAACATTGGGCTACAATAGCTATGGAGAAAAAAAAGAAAGAAAAAGAAAATACACAATTTGTGCATTTATTTAGGTATATAATGTTCATGCAATCCCACCAGTTAGGTAAACAAATGTATACAACCATCCAGGGACGGCCGAAGATGTGTGGGGTCCGCTAATTTGCGTAAATAGTAACATTAGTGATATGACAGAATTAGTCTTTAATAAGCAAAGGCATCATGGGAAGTTAAATTATGTTACCATGTTTACGGTAGTAGACAGATACACTGTGACGTCCAGTATATGAATTGACAATATTAACATTTACCTATGTGGCAATATTAGGAGTGAGACATTTTTGTGAAGTAGCAGACAGCTGAATACCTTGTACAGACCTCTAATTTCGGCAGATAAGGCATGGGCCTCATTACGACCCAGGCGGTAAGGGGTTAACGGCGCCGTAAAAGGTGGCAGAGCCGTTAACCCCTTCCACCTAATTACGAGTTCCCTTTGCGGCTCCCTACCTTAATAGCTGGTTTTACCAGCCGTTAAAGGCATGGTCTAGTAAAAATTTTTATTGTCCCTACGGGTCGGCCATGTTTTTTTAAGCCTAAGTGGCTCAATTTTAGAAAACTTTCCTATGGACCTTACCTGAGTTTTCATCCATTAAACGCACGTGAAAACAAGCACCAGGGAGCAGCCATTTTCTGATAATCCTATCTTTTCCCCGATCGCCCTGGCTGACCTGCTTTTGCGGCACTAAATCAATTCCCCCGCCCCTGAGCCTGACATTATCAAAACATTCATATTCCCCGCCTCTCCCTGTGACGTTTCTGTGCTGCGTAGGCAAACGCGCCCAGTCGTCTTCTGCGCGACTCCACACAGAACCCGGAAACCAACACAGATCAACTCACAACACAGCGCGCCACAATTCGGAATATGAAACTGTACTCTAAAATGAAACAGCAACACGGTACATTTGGTAAAGTACATTTATTTGACATTAAATGTTTAGAGAATATTCAGCAATTGCCATATGAACTCCGGAAGCCATTTATTTTCTTTTATCTGTATCCGCAATAACTGTTCCGTTTCATCTTGAGTCACACGCTGTTCCTTTATGGTACACAGGGTGTTCATTTTCGTAAAAAGAATCACTTTGGAAGCACGGTGAACCGCAAGGCTGTTCCATCAACTAGGCACTAGTCCAGCCTAAAGGTTGATATGTTGCTTCTAGCCACTAGTACAGCGTAAGGGCATGTGGGCCCTTGGCGATCGACCCATAATATGGTGATCGTGCTCCAGTTGTTGACACAAAGCTGCAGGTGTCTGCTGAAGAATCCATCCGCCGGTGTCTCAAACAGATGGCAGTGGCAGAAAGGGATCAAATACCTGTTATGAAAACAAAAAAATTATAATTAGTCTTGCTAGCCGAACTTCATTAATATTACTCATTTTATTTATTACAGCCGATCAGAAACTATTTGCTTGCAAGGATAGTTCAATGGAGTATGTTCGTCTATAAAATCAATGCGAAAAGTAACGAGATAAATCGAGGCCAACACACAATGATAAACGACAGTCTACATGCGTGAGGAATGATATGATATATGATATGGCATTTGTAACGCGCCTATGCTCAAGTGTTTCTAGGCGTGACGAGGCAGGTGGGGAACAAGGGCAGACAAACAGCGATCCTACTAGGCCAGGTGTCTTTCTGATCGCGCATGGGGAAGGGCTGTACATGGTTAGTTGAATACAAATTAAATAATAGGGCCAGCTGGTGGCAAGTGCACGGTAAATGCCGGGAGAAGGGGCTGAAGGATACAGAGACAGTCCCGTAGTGCAGGGAAAAGTAGCTGGGCCAAGGACCGAGATCGGTGAGACCAGTGGACCTGCATGCCCATGTGCCCACTACGAACAGTTTTACTTGCTTTTCCTAGCTCTTCATTCATTCATTTATTCATGCATCCATTCATTAAATCTTCATTCCGGTATAAAAGCGGAAATTTCCATTGTGTCTCTTCGTAATGCAGTCTGTAAAATGACCGTGCTCTTGACAACGATTTTTCGTATACTGACCTAAAATGAAACTTGGTCTAGTTTCTGAATTTTCTGCCTTATCGTCTCTTACGTTATTGCGCACTCCCTTCAAATGTAGTTCTTTCGGCATGGTCCCTGTCTCAAGATCAAAAAACAATAGACCCTTATACTTCCAGTGCGACTTGTGGGCCTCATCTGGGCGCTGTCCTTCGCATTCTTTATTTGCAACATCACGTAGTATAGGCATCTGTGAGAACTTGAAGTTTAGAATCCGTCTATGTAGTGCACCTCAATGTGCAAATGCGAACTGGCTTCTCTCCCAAATGCCACGGCCCGCTTGGCTGGCGCGTTCTAAGTGCCCCAATTTTGTCCCCGTTGTCTGCAAGCTTTGCAGCCCAAATTGAGACATTTAATTTTTGGCGGAAGGTCAGGGAAAGTATAAAGTACCACAGGAGTTGAGTTAAAAGTGAGATTTATTGTTTGTTTGTTTGTTTTATTATTTGCAATACGCAACCCTCCCCTCCGTTAACAGTGCGCAGCATTTACATTTACATGAGATGAGACATGAGAAAAATATATACATACACATATGTGAGGTGAATAGAGAGAATTCAAAGATGACACCCAGCTTGTTCGCCACCCATGATGGTGAAGGTAGGGGTTAGGTTTACAGGTACACTGTAAAATAACATTTATTTACAAAAAGACAATCGTATTGCAGTTATTTAAACCGGAATTTGTACTTCACAATCAGCTATGCTTCGGGTGGGCATGGCACAGTCGCAATGTTCGGTGGCAATGGATCACTGCTCTGCACAGAAACGTCCAAAATTCCATATCTGTGCTTCTCTAACACAGCAACAATAAGGCCTTTCACAAAGTCGAACTGCATTTCATCATAGACTGGTTTGATCACCCATTGCTTACTTCGTTTTGAAAACACCTTAGTGTAGCGAGGCATCCTTACTTTACCCCTAGTCCTAGATTGTTCACGTCCGACATTGCTGTTATGGGCCAAGACCGCTAGTAGAGAGCGATGTTTCATGCCCCGAAAGCTAAAATGCAAGCGCTTTGGCCTGTACTTTAGGCACATATTGTGAGTTTTGTCGAAAAACAATCTTCTCAATGGCTTTGTGTGTCGGTGAAGATGGAATCAACCACTTCTTCTTCCGTGCCTCCTCTGGGGACAAAGGGCCATGTTCACATTGGTGGAAATGTTCATTTGCTGTCCAGCGGTGAACGTTGGTACAGTGGTGCATCAGTGACTGCCATTTTTCAAGTAGAATTTCCACTGACCCCTCACAAGTTTTTCAGCTCCACCAAAGATGGTTGGTGATAGAATGTGACCACTGCAAAATACTTTCAAAACCTTTTTTTTCCCTGCAGCCGAGATTTTCTTATTGATTGATTTAGCAAGATGCCATACTTCAAATTGATGATTAATATGTGGGAACTGCTCTCTCATTGTCTTGGCAATTGATAGGTGTCTATCCGTGGCTATGAGTTCGATGTGCATTCCCCTCGATTGTAGATATTCCACTGATTTTATAAAACCTAGTTTCTCCATGGCCACTGAGGATGTACATTGTGTTACCTGCACGACCACCAAACTCACAATTTTCTTACTATCCATGTCCTGAAAGTGGTAGGTGCAGTACTTGGCAGAAAATCCAGGGCTGTCACACTGTCCATCGCCGGCTAGCCTGAATCGTTTGCCTTCGAATGTACTTTAGAAATGAAATGGAGTCCCACAAACTGAAAGAAAGCCTCTAACTTTCTAAAACTGGAGCCACTAAAAAGTGATGCAGCTGCACACAGTAGATTGCCTGCTGGCAGTTTCCCCAGCATCGGTTGTGCAGACCATGAGAATCTATGATTTAATCTACAGGCGGCATTTATTTTGACGTTAATGCCTTTTATTTGAAGAGTCACATGAATCAATGGCTTCCCACATACTTTCCCTCTAATGGAATGCACACATTTCAGCATACTTATAATTTCCATCAAACAACTGTCGAATACAATGTATTTGCTCTCTTTCATTAGACTGTCATCCTGCGTCAACGTTGTTTCGGCCTTTGACGTTGTGGAGATTTCAACACATTGGAAAGTAATATCGCTGATATCAAGTTCTGATGCGTCTATGGATGCTGCGGCTGGTTCATTCTCTGTCATTTCAACATCTATTACTTCAACATTGATGGGAGAACACAACAATGTCGACAGGTTTTTTGGTGGCAAATCTTTGGCGGGTGTAGATTGTGTAAATTGATCTGCAACTACTTCAGAGCTATCTTCAATACATTCAATAACATCTTCTTGTGGTGGTGCGGTCGCACTGTAGCTATGGTCCAATGCAACTTTGCTGTAGTCTCCAAACACAGTTAATTCATGTTCTGGCCATTGGACATGAGCATCTCGAGCCTGAACACGCCTCGCCTCAATTAATAGTTCCTCCATAGTGTACACGGGCTGGCAAGCCACATCTCTCATTCGCTTCACTGTGTGTGTATAGTTCTGACACCCACGGGTAACTGGAGGAGAGATTGGAAAAGGGATGTTCAGTTTAAACACAAGATGGAGTGTAGTAGAATTGACTGGAAAAAAACATAAAATAGTCCCCAGCACAAACATTTTTTTAAAGTTATGAACTGTTTGTAACTAACCTTTTTTTGTTTTTTTTCTTTGCAACTTTTTTGACTCGACCTTCAACATCTGTACGCTGTAGCTCTGATTTGTTTCCGCATGTCCTCCCTTCTTCTTGCGCTGCAACGACTATATTTTCTGTATCCGCATAGACAGCACGGAATGAGGCTTCATCGTCTCCCTGAAACATAGTACTTTCATTACTATGTATCAAAATATTGTTAGCATAAAACACACATGAGGACGAACACACAGGTACATCTCAATAGCCAAACACGATTTAAACATTGTGTGCAACAATCAAACGACAAGTATTCGACCAGTGATGATCTATTTCGAAGGAACTGTCAGTATCCATACCTCTGGCTCTGCATGGAATTCCATGAATGGTTGTATTGGAGAGGAGGCATCCGCATCTCCCTGAAACACAGTACTTGCATTAGTATGCTTTTCAATATTGGAAACATAACGCACACTTGGGGTCGACGGCACAGGTACATATAAAGAGATAACCACAAATTTTGCATTGTCCAAAAGAATCAAGGAAAATCCAAATATGATCACATTTCATCGACTTTTTTCAGCGATTCCTTTACATCTGCATCATCTAAATGGGATCTTGTGATTGTAGTGGAAGCTCCATCATCTCCCTGAAACACAGTACTTGCGTTAATAGGGAAGAAAGTATAGCAAATGGAATCACGTTATATGATCACGCTCGATGGAGCTGTCAGTATCCATACCGCGTGCTGCTGAAGAATATCTATGGATGTTGTGCATGTGGTGCGCACTTCCGAAAGCTGTTGCGCCAATTCGTATCCGCATGGTCCCGCTTCCCCTGGAATTACTTGAATGTCAGGCTCTGCATCAAGTGCGTGGGTTGACGCTTCAACAACTGCCTGAAACATAGCATTTGCATTAATAAGGATTACAATATTGAAAACACAACACACACTTGGGGTGGACCGCACAGGTACATATCAATGGCTAACCACGAATGAAACATGGTGTAGAACAATCAAACGACAAGTGTTCCAGTCCTGATGATCACGGTCGATGGAGCTGTCAGTATCCATACCTCGTGCTACTGAAGAACATCTAGGGCTGTTGTCAATGTGGTGGACGCTTCAGCATCTCCCTGAAAGACAGTACTTGCATTTGTATGGATAACACTAATTATAACTGAAAACAAACACCAGGGGACGGAAACTAAGGTGTATATCAATTGGAAAGCACTAACCAAACAATTGGTAAAATAATCACACGATACATAAAAACTATTACTTAAACGATACAAAACAAGTCTGTAGCGGAATAGCCAAGTATGATTACCTGATAAGCACTAGAAGTGGTTGATAACTGCGAGCACGTCACGGAAGTAGAATGTTCTTGCTTCAGATTCAAGGGATAGTCAAGAAGTTGTAAAGGTAAATTATTGTTTGATAATGAAATTCCAATATTTACAATTGCCATGTAAGGAGACAGAATACTTGAGAGTAATGCTATTGAAAATGCGCAATATAGCACAGTTATCTGTGACCATATATAGATTTCCTTTGGGTTTTATAAAATCGAAAAATAATTTATTGATACATGTCATTATTCAAAAAGCTATACACTCATATCAATATTGAAAGTATTACAAGGGAGTATTACAAGGGACACAACACCTAAAATATCAATTGATCCATTCGGCTACCTACACACTACCGCAAGGCCTAAAGCTAAATCCAGACACTTGACTCACCAGTGGCGGAATGTGGACGAATAGAGTTGGAATAGCGCTTGCGAGCAATTTTCGTGTTGTTCGCCATTTATTCTTCTTTGTTACCCAAGATGTGGCGTACATGTTCGAGGAAAAGTGCCGGCTGCAGATGCGGTATCGATCACCCCTCTTGTCCTCTAAGACTTGTCGGACTCTACTTTCCAGCTCTATTCATAATGTCTGACCCATTCTCTTATTCGATCATCGGTTTTCGGGAATACATGCATTGTAGTGCCTTCAGATTTAGCATAGGTCTTCGAAGAGCAACCGCTAATCGCACAGGCAGGCATTGTTGAAAATTCTGAAAAGTAAATATCAAGATTATTATAAAACCTTGATGAATAAAAATGCCATAAAAAAGTAAATGAACCATACCATGCTCAATGCAAGGTTTGCTTTGGTCACCGGAACTATACCAGTTCATCATGTGCGGCTTAGTATTTGCATAAGTTACTGACATTTTTTAAATTATGTGACTGAACTCTGAACATGTGACTCGTCCCTTGGATGTTCTGTCTTGCACGAAAAAGAAACATGCTTACATTATAGACTGGACCCCCGAAGGATGCAATTCGATGACAATTTATAAAGATGAAAATAAATAGATCTATTGATAGCATAACAATTGAATCTCAAGTCAATAGCAATGAGACCAATGACCATAGCTCTATTGGGTACTGTAATCGCAAATAGATAGAAATGTAAAAATGACCGAAATAGGACTAGGATACATGGCCTTACCTTGACCAACAAACAGTTGGATTCAGCAGGCCAAGCAGTATGTTGCAGGAGAACAGGTAGATGGCCAGAGGTAGCACACTGACGAGTTTGCTCGAAGCGGTCACAGATAGCACGGTAGAAGGTTCAGGAGTTGACTTGCAAAGCTCAAAGATGTTCTCATGAGACATATCAAGTGGTTTATAAAGTATTAGAAACACGGGTGTGTTTGTGAATGAATGACGTGTGTATGTCGTGGTATTATGTGGTTTGCGGGGGGGCAGCCTGCCTCAGGGGAGGCCCGCCTGGAGACACGGGGTCTGAGGAGGCCATGTGAGCGATGGCACCTGGGCGTGGGATACCTTTTGAAGTGTACATGCTGTTTGGCACCTTGGCCGTTTGCGCCCATGACAGCCCCCCATGCCAGCGCTCATCCCCGGGTGCGAACTGACCGTCTTTGATAGAGGGGGTGGGATGGATGGGCCTGGGGCGTGCAGATAAGGTACAGGAAGACTGCTGAATGGAGACACACTTATGTGGATTGCAGGGGGGCGGCCTGCCTCAGGGGAGGCCCGCCTGGAGACACAGGGTCTGAGGAGGCCATGTGAGCGATGGCCCCTGGTCGTGGGATATCTTTTGAAGTGTACATGCTGTTTGGCACCTTGGCCGTTTGCGCCCGTGACAGCCCCCCATGCCAGGGCTCATCCCCGGGTGTGAACCGACCGCCTTTGATAGAGGGGGAGGGATGGATGGGCCTGGGGCGTGCAGATAAGGCACAGGAAGACTGCTGAATGGAGGCACACTTACGTGGATTGCAGGGGGGCAGCCTGCCTCAGGGGAGGCCCGCCTGGAGACACAGGGTCTGAGGAGGCAATGTGAGCGATGGCCCCTGGACGTGGGATACCTTTTGAAGTGTACATGCTGTTTGGCACCTTGGCCATTTGCACCCGTGACAGCCCCCCATGCCAGCGCTCATCCCCGGGTGCGAACCGACCGTCTTTGATAGAGGGGGTGGGATGGATGGGTCTGGGGCGTGCAGATAAGGCACAGGAAGACTGCTGAATGGAGACACACTTATGTGGATTGCAGGGGGGCAGCCTGCCTCAGGGGAGGCCCGCCTGGAGACACAGGGTCTGAGGATGCCATGTGAGCGATGGCCCCTGGGCTTGGGATACCTTTTGAAGTGTACATGCTGTTTGGCACCTTGGCCGTTTGCGCCCGTGACAGCCCCCCATGCCAGCGCTCATCCCCGGGTGCGAACCGACCGCCTTTGATAGAGGGGGTGGGATGGATGGGCCGGTGGGTTTCCAGGCAAGTGTGTGGGAGCGAGGGGCCATCAGGCCCCTCTCATCCTTTACTTCTCAGTAGAAACTCGGACCAAGTGCCTCCAGTAGTGGGTTCGCCCCTTGCCCTTATGTGATGTTAACTTTGGTTGACATTTGTGTAGATGGGACCACTGAGCAGGACACGGGGCATCCATTTTTGTACCCCTTTCCACTCCATCTTGGTGACCAGCCCTCACTGCGCAGAGCACATGGCCCCCACCCTCGTTCCCACTCGGACTGGAAAACTCCAGAGGTATTTGCAACAGCTAATAAATGTAACACATCATTCTTCCTCTGAGATCACTGTCCTGCATGTGAACCAGCCTGAACTAAGCACATAGCTCGTTCATCTCCACAAACGTGTCCTTGCCCACGCACCCTCGCCAGTGGAAACATACTGCCATTCTGACCCTGTGTCCCTGCAAGGTATTCTCTTCATGTGCCAGACCACTGACCACGCCATGATGCCCACCTAGCAGATCCCCAACTAACATCAGACCCCTACTGCAGTATATCGTTGCCTATCAATAACAAATGCCACATACCGGAGATTCTTGTGAGCACAGACCCACACTTCAAACAGTGTATTATAGTGGTTAAGACCCTTAACCTAAGGCCTGTATAATCCAATGTTAATTGATAGTATAGATATATGTGTGACTTTTATAGAGACATAACCGACTGAAAGACTTTGAACAAGTGTTATTTAGTGCATACATTATTGAGAATATATTATGTTAGCTTAGATAGTGACCACCCTGCTTCACAGCGACCTGACCTTCACCCATTTGGAGCATAGATTTCTGACGTCCATCCTTGAATGGAGACACATTTGATTCATTTAAAAAATTGAAACAACCGTTGTTAAAATATATGTGGTGTTTTATTTTGTATCTTATTTTGATGACACAAAAATACAAGACTTTAAACATTGTACAGGTCAGGTTGCAGCACAGCGAGAGAAAATCCCTTGTACTGACCGCTGTCACTCGGGAACGTTTGTCTTATGGCACGAACGGCACAGGCGGGTATTACTCTTCGAACGCGGTGTCCAAGCGTCCCGTGAAGCCACCATGTAAAGGAACGATAGGCCACCAGCCTGTACCACCTGTGAAAAGGAATGAAACAAACTGTTTTTAAATGACCAAGATAAGTTTAATACACGTTTGTTGTCAATGACAATTCTTGTAACTAATGGCATTCTGCTCGGACAAATGCTATCTAGACACTGCACACTATTGAATGAATTTCATGCGTTACAATTATATGTATATGTAATTTTGGATATAGTAGAAGACCATGAAATAGGAGTGGCATGACAAGCAGAGTATACTTACTCGTTACTCGGATTACGAGGACGAACAGTTGCGCGAAGTTCGTGCATAAGCACCATCATTATCCTCAACACGGACCATGTGAGGCAGGCTGCCCTGAAGTCTGGCAGCTCGGTGATGCATTGCGGTCGTGCTCGCCTTCTGAAATGTAGGCCACGCATCCCGAGTTTTCACAGCAGCAGCAGTTCTCGTCCTCGGTTGGCATTAGCTCGCACCGATTGCATGTGCACTAGGTGGAAACACCGTCCATGCAACTAGGTCCGGGCTCTTCAGCTGTTGAATCATCTCCCAACTGCCGTCCGAAGACCCACCGTTTTCGCGTGTTTCCCTTTCCAGTAGTTCCTCCTCAGTATACTCGGGCTCGTACATGTAGGGCATTATTGTTGCCATTGTGTATTAAACAAACTAAAATAATTTATAGCGGTGGTACTGGTATCTGTTCACACGGGCCACAAGCAACGAAGGTAGCTGACCAGAGCACAGAAACGAGTCACAGAATACTCAAAGTAACACAGAGAGAGGAATGGAATCGAAAAACTGCTGCTGTGTGTTGTGAACTGGTTTGTTTATACTTGAGGAAAGAGGCGTCCTGCCATTTCCATAGCGACACGTCATTAGCTGAAGCGCAGCGAATGTTGATACGAGACGTGCTTTGGCGTTGTGAAAGGGGCGGTACGCGTCTGCTGATGACAGCCGCAGGGGCGGGGGATATGATTTAGTGCCGCAAAAGCAGGTCAGCCAGGGCGATGGGGGAAATGATAGGATTATCACAAAATGGCAGCTCCCTGATGCCTGTTTTCGCGTACGTTTAATGGACGAAAACTCGGATAAGGTCCATAGGAAATTTTTCTAAAATCGAGCGACTTAGGCTTAAAAACACATGGCCGACCCGTAGGGGCAATAAAACATTTTGACCGAACCATTCCTTTGAAGGCAGGCGCAGCTCGTCCATAATGGGTGAGGGCGCATCTACCCACCGGGTCTTGACCCCCTCTCACCCATGATGGAGGAACCTGCCCAGTAAAATACGAGCACTGCCTAAGCTTTTGTTTTCAGCTGAGGGAGTGCTCTTAACTGTGAAAAGGAAACTTTGTTCCATAGTTAAGTATCCCCAGCCGTGCAAACTCAATGAGCCATGCAAGGCTGGGAGCGTTTGCTTCCCCAGCCTTGCACGGCTCATTTGAAATGCTGGCAGGGGAACTGCATGGATGTATGTGCAAGGCGGCGCTCCCATGCCTCCTCACACATGCAGACAGAGCAGGCTGGAGTGGGGCATCTCAAGACCTATGCTCAGGCCCCTTGCATGCATGTGTAGGGACCAGGAAACTTCCTGATTCCTGTTCATGCTTGCAGTGGGCTGTAGCACTGTATCCTCTGGACCTGCGGTAGAAGGTACGTTTGTTTATGCTCATTTTTTTAAATGTAAATTATGTCTGTGGATGTGTGCATGCTTGTGTTGTTAGGTGAATGCATGATGATGGATGCTGGTATAAGTGCTTTCTGTGTGTATGTTGTGTAAATGTGTGTGTTTGTATGTTTGTTTATTTAGTATTTAAATAATAGTATGGATGTGTGTATACTTGTGTTATGAGTGAGTGCATGATGGATGCTTGTGTGAGTGAAAGAGTGCTTGCAGTGCGTATATTGTCTAAATGTGTGTGTTTGTATGTTCACTTATTTATTTAAATATGTGTATTCTTATAGTATTGATTTTCTGTATGATTGGGTTTTGAGTGAGTGCATGAAGGATGTTCATTTGGTGTGTGTATGCTGTGTAAATGTGTTTTTTTGTATGTTTTTTATTCAAATATGTGTATGGATGTGTGTAGGCTTGTGTTTTTCGTGAGTGCATGGTGGATGTTCATGTGAATGAAAGAGTGTTTGTTGTGTGTAGGTTGTGTGTGTATGTTGTGTAACTGTGTGTGTTTGCATGATTATTAATTATTAATTATTTAAATATGTGTAGGGATGCATGTATGCTTGTGTTATGAGTGAGTGCATGATGGGTGCTTGTGACTGCGAATGAGATGAGTGCTTGATGTGTGTATGTTGTGTGAGTGTGTGTGTTTGTATTTATGCTGGTCCAAGATGATTTTGGCGAGTGGGGGTAGGAGGTTTGAACAACAAAGGCATTTTAAAAATGCCTTTGTTGCTCAAACACCCCTCCCTCCACACTGGCTAAAATCAGCTGTCTGAGGTGCTGTGGGGCCCAGGGGACAGAGATGGTAATATTTGAATGGACATCTACCATAGATGTCCAGTAAAAAATACCATACCTGCCTCCCTGCCCCCCAGTACCTTGCATACACACATAATCACATTAATTGTGTGTGTGTGTGTTTTTGGCGCTGTGAGGCCCAGGGGACAGGCATGTTATTAATTTACTGGACATCTATGATGAATGTCTAGTACAAAATACCATACCTGCCCTCCTGGTTCTCCAGCGTCTTGCATACACACATAATCACTTTCATTGTGTGTGTGTGTTTGGCGCTGTGAGGCCCATGGGACAGGCATGGTATTTATTTACTGGACATCTCTGATAGATGTCCAGTAAAAAATACCATCCCGACCCCTGGACATCTTTGGTAAAACAAGGATGAAAAGTGTTATTACAAAGCCCGACTGACATTTTTTATGCAACCAGTCTAGCCATTTCTTACTGAGACACAACATTTTGTATTGGGCATCTTTGATAAAGCAAGCAGGATCAGTGGTCTTATTCTTACTGTGGCATTACATGTTGTATTAGACACCTTTGGCAAAACAAGCATCAGTGTTATTATCTAGCTAGACTGGCATTTCAATGCAGCCAGTTCAGTAAATTTGTATGGTGGTATGGCATTTTGTACTGGGCATCGTTGATAAAGCAAGCATGATAAGTGTTATTACGAAGCAAGACCGTCACTTTTATGCACTTAGTCTAGCCATTTCTTATTGCAGTATGACATTTTATATTGGGCATCTTTGATAAAGCAGGCATGATAAGTGTTATTATGTAGCTCGACTGGCATTTTAGTACAGCTAGTTTGGACATATTTTCATACTTTGGCATGCTTTTTTAATGGTAAAGTCAACTGGAATGTGTTCTTATGTGGGGATATTGCCATATATTGGCAGAACAAACATGGACATATTTTCTTGTAGTATCATTACTGGCATTAAGCACAAAGAAAACATGAGTATGTTATTATATGGGAATAATAGGGCAATGTTGCAGTCAGCATGGAAAAGTATAAGCACAGCCAGTGTGAACATGTTTTATACTGACACATATTATGGGAAAGGTATCATGAAAATGTGTTGGAGAAATGCTCCTGTGCACTGTTGGTGGCTTGCATCTATTGAATTATTTTCATGAGTTAACCTACAAAACCCAATTGCAAACTGTTGGGCATTTTAAGCAATTTTTCTAAAAAGTGTGCTCTAAAATGCACCATTTTCACCCATTAATTAAAAAAAACAGGAGGTTGGGAAGTGACACTGTGGCTTCACGCGAGCTTCGTTCATGCAAGCTGCACAGCAGTTAAAGCAGACACTGGTGCCTCGTGGGGCCCTTCCGACAGCGTCTGACAGTGGGCCCTGTGCCATCGCACAGCATGCCCATGCCTCGGGCCGGCTCTGCAACTATCGTATATACAGGTCTCGACCGCAAATGTATTCTGCTCAATATTCCTATGACGTTGTATAATACACGCCTTGTACTACCTAAAAAACAAGACTTTGATCCTGAGTGCAGGATCCTTAATTATTGCCTTTGTTAGTCACTGGGCCTCATCACGAGTTGGGTGGTATCCCGACTGGAATACTGCCCAACTTTATTTGCGTTAGCGCCCACCCATCCGGCGGCATTACCGCCGGATCACGGTTTGGGCGCTAACCATTACTCCCCATTCCCCATTGGGTCGACCCAATGGGGAATTTTTGGCGCAATTATCATGTGGTAATACCGCTGGCGGTAATTGCGCCAAATATGGGCCTTTTCCCAGCGAGTTTACCCCCAGCTCTGAGCTGGGGGTAAACTTGCTGTGCTTCAGATTGGGCAGAGCAGTAAATGCGGCAGTAACCCCATTACAGCCGCATTTAGGGGCTACCGCCCAACTCGTGATGCGGCCTACCGGCTTTGTTACATGGATCAAAAGAACTGTATATTTTCAAGCACAAACAGAACAGGCCTGGTGCACACCAAGCAAACCGGGGGCATTTCACCGCTCCCATTCCCCATCGGGTGATGCCAATACAGTTCCCAGTAGGATGGCAGTGGTGGACACAAAAGGCACCAGCCATGGGTTGATTAGTTCAACAGATTTGGATCCGTATTCTTAAATCGATAATTTCAGCAAAATCTTCTAAATCCACTTCTTTGACATTGGGCCTCATTAGGAGCTAGAAGCACGGCTACCGCCAGTATTTTTTTTTCCAGCACCCAGGAATGGGAAATAACCGGGTCATTACGGCATTGCCGGACCCGGTATTTGCCCATTCCTGAGCGCCGGAAAATATTTTTCCCCATTCCCATTTGAGTCCTATAGGGCTCAAATGGGAATGAGGAAGCCGGATGCACCGTTATAAATGGTGCCGGTGCATCTGACATGCTGTGCTCGCGGGTACCACTCTGCCTGCCAGGTCAGACATGGTGAGCAGATAGGACAACTCGTAGTTTGCCGGTTCGGGAACTACGGTACCGGCAAGCTTACCAGTCCCGTAGTTCACGGACCGGCAAACTTATAATGAGGCCCATTGTGTCGGATCCCCAGCCTAATCACACAATATCAGAAAACCCAACTCGAATCACAAAACCCAGATTGCTTGCTATTTTGGAAGAATGAGACGTCTTTCTCAAGGAGTCAAGTCAATCAAAAAACGACTGCTTCCAGCATTCAATGCATATTTCACATAACCGTCATGCAATCAGTACAGTCAGAAACGACACTTGTGAAGGCTGTAAAGTAAACTCAAATACTCTGATGTGTACATATTTATTGTACACAACTTGGACCAGGAATGCAGTGTTGAGATGTCGGTACCACTTGAGTACACCACTGTAGGCAGGCACTGTGTATATAACATCTCAGCTCCAGGACCTCCTTACGGAGAAAACCACTTCCTGTGAGCGAAGAAAGCCATTTATTCTCGAGAAGCGGCCTTGAGAGGACGCCGATCACCCAATAACTGCCTTAGTCATCGCGTATTTCATATTTTAAAAAAAACATATGCTTCGGTTTACTGTTGGCCAGCCATCATTCTGCTCTCAAATTCACTATGGATATCGTAGAAATATTACAAAAATTACAAACATGTTGTACTTATCTTTGTAATATTCCTAAGAGAAATGGAGTGCCCAGATGTTAGACACATCACTCCGGATCTAACTGCTGCTCTCCAGAGCACTGACATCTCAAAGTCAAAGGCTGAGCGATGCATTTCTGGGCCAAATGCTATACAAACATTTGATATCCGCAGCCACCGTCTGCAAGAATGAGTGTGGATTGTGTTCCTGAAATTACAGTGGTGATACCCTCTACAGACTTAGGGCCTGAGACACAAAACGTTTTTCAATGGGATGCACCAATTGAAAAATGCTTTGTGACTCAGGCCCTGGATAGAGCGGAGTAGAAGTTGCCTGTTTTAGGGACAGTATGCATGGAGTGTTTCTTCCACCATGTAAAAGAAGTGTCTTGCAATGGTGGCGTCCAAAGATACTAAGAAAGAGGCAGCAGTGGAAGACCTTTTAAATAAAGTATCGTAGAAAGGTGGCAGTTCACAAGAGATGCCTACCAGACAGAACAAAAACAAACTGGTTCAAAAGTCTTCATACCCACAATGCTTTAAGATCAGCCACAAAGAAGCCATGGCATCAGAATTTTAATCATACCATCTTCTGGGAAACCAGACCTTGAAATGCTGACCGAGAGGCCAGAGCACACTGTTACGGATTTGGCAAGGCTGTAGAAACCATGGCTTTTTTGATTTTTGTAAATTCCGTCTCTGAAAGGAAATCTGCTGATCAGATTTTCCTGTCATAAATTCCATGCCAAAAGCATTGTGTACACCTGTGTCCTTCTGCATGAGTATCCTGATTTGCAGGCCCTGCCCTACCAGTGGCTCTGAGCAGGTTCAGAGGCCACAGGTGAGTATTTGACAACTGCAGTGACAGCAAGATCCCTGCAGTTCAGGGGCAGCATTTAAGATATGCATCCTTAATCCAAGACCCTGTCATTATGAGTCTACCTCCTGGTGGCAGTACGTCATACCTGAGTTATGGTATGGTGGATGGCATTCTCATAATTATTACAGCCACAGCAATTTCATAACACCCATGTGTCAGCCCTGTGAGCCCGGCTCAGCTGTGGAAGGATTATGTGTATTCCCCCCAGACAGGCCGGACCTTGCCACCTCTGGCAGGACTGTAGCCTTGGTGGAGTGCTTCTTTTTGGTAGGTAACACTCTTTCCCACGGGCAGCCACTCCAACCATAGCTGGTCTGGAAACAGTAACCAAAGGGAACACCCATTTACAAAAGGCTTGGCCTCACACCAGGGTGAGTGATTGATTTGAAATGCATTGAGCACATGTTCGTAAGGACCCAAGCAGGGACTGCATCTATGCGCAGATGCTTTAAGTAGGCACAGCACTGAAAGGAAACAGTCATACAAGGAAAGAAATGAGTATTATTTTTTAATCGGTTAGTAGCTTCCAGAAGTCACTTAAGCTTAGCCAGAATGTGTGTATCATCCGCATGGAAATGATAGCTCGCGTTGAACTTGGAAAATATATTTAACAGTGGCCCAATTTAAATATTTAAAAGGACTGCAGAAAGGGGGGACCCTTGTGGCACTCAGCAAAGAACAGGTAAAGAGTCAGCATAGTGGGATCCTATTTTAACTTATTTAGTCTGATTAGCAATGCATGATGCATTTCAAAGGGCCTTTGATCCTATTGAGAAGAGAAGGGGTGGGGTTAGTGCAGGCAGGAGGAGCTCTGTGCAGATGAAAGGAGATGCTGCTGAGTGTGGGTGTGTCAGAAGTGAAAAGTCCACTTCTTATAGGACCAGCGATTGAACCCCTCATGTTAATTAGCGTTAGTTCAGTCATAACTGGACTTTTAACTTTAAAAATGAGGGTCTCACACAAATCCTTTGAATCATCTTAGAATAATCTTTTTGACTCCAACCTTTCAAGTAGATTCATTGGACCTCTGATGGAAGAGTTGATCTTTCCAAAGTCCTCTGCCAGTGAGGTGAAGAACTCACTATCCCCAGGGACGAGTGGTGGAGAACGACTGTTGAAACAAAACCTGTCTCTCTTCCAGCCACAGCAGTACCCAGGACCTTGCCATGCTAAAGGACCCCTGCAGTTGTGTGCCAGCCTCCCCTGTGTTTGGGAGCCAGAGAACAAAAACCCATCTTCTCCCTGAGTCCCTGGAGTGGAACTCAAAGCAACCTAAGAAGGATTAATAGGACCTCTTTTGGTTGAGCAGTCCAATACAGAGGAGATCTGTGCACCCTACCCACTGCCAGGGCACATTGTGGGTGACTCTTGCTGTGGACCAGGCCCAGCCATTATTCGCCACCAGCAGCTCACAAGGCTAGGAGAGCAGAACCTAAAAGAACTCATCATATCCTTGAGCCCCTGAAGTAGATCTCACATCATCTGGAGGACCAGATTATCTAAGGCTCCCCATTCTGACCACCATGAAACTGGTCAGACTACCATCAAAGCTGAGCTTGATGCCATTGATGCCAAGGGAGCCCGCTACTGATTCTTTCAGGCACTCCTCTGGAATTTCTAACTGATCTGCCTGCATCTCAAATCTGCTTGATGCTGTATCATGCCTTTGCTAGCCCCGTCACCTGCTAGTCTTGAAGCAACCACTCAATGCCAGTACCATACTCGAACCACTGGAGATTATCTTTCAGATTCAAACCAAACTGTGCACTGGAGAAACAGGCTCATGCATCAATGGCTCTCTGCTTGCCAACTTGAACCTCTGGAGTGACACACATCGACCCTTCTCGGTAGTGAAAATCTGACTTGATCCGGCTCAGCCTTAAACAGATCCCATTGAGCACCCTGACTTGTTTCACCGAAAGCCACCTGCAGACTGCACAGAGCTACCGCATTCAACCCTGCTTGTTGCTAGGACACACAGGATCCACCATACCTGAATTTTGGTTGGTCTGCTGGTACTGCAACCTGAAGCCAGGTTTGAAGCCGTTGATCCTCCAAATAACCAAAACAATGTACCGTTGACCCTTAACTGGCCCGTTCGTCGATTTTGGGCCATAGAGACTGGTTAGATCACTTTTGCAACATTTTTATCTAAGAAAAATATCCTTTAAAAGAACATTGCACTTTACTTGCTTTAGCAGTCAAGAGGGGAGCGGTTGCCAGTGGGGAGATAGCAGGATGAAGTAGTAACTCCTTTGACTAATGATTCCTCTATTCTCCCAGAAACACTGATAGCATATTATAAAGTGGAGTCAAACAATATAAATGCTATTCACAGAACATCTCCAAACTCTGGCTACATTCAGTCCATTATGGACTTCAAGATCCATAATGCAAGTGGTACTGGGCTGGGACAAGGAAGACGGATAGAGAGTTAATGAGGATCAAAGGTGCCACAGAATGGACTGTGCAGTCTAGTTGTTTAAAGTCGAGGCCCTGAGCAGCATATTTAAACCTGAGAATGAAAGAGAAGGCATGCGTTTATGCAGAGAATGCGCAGCAAGAAGCAGAGTCATGGTCTGCAGCAGGGAGAGAACCCAGCTGTGTGGGAGACATGCTCCTAACCCTACGTGAGTCAATAAGCAGTGCTGGAGAAAGCAGAGAGCCGACGGAGCCTGTGGCGCTCCAAAAAAGGGACGTACAGGCGGTGGCAGGTATAGGAGAGCAGTCAATTGGGTTATCGATCCGCAGAAGGTCCGCCCCACCAGCAAGGAGTGATGCAGAGCCACCGAAAGATGCCAGTGAGTTGGCCTGCTGAAGCAGGTAATGCTAGGGCACTCCAAGCAGAACGTTCACACATGATAGATCATTTTGGATATCAAGCCAGCAGTAGTAAAAGGCAAAAAGGGCACAATTCTCCGTTTATGAAATGTCAACTTGGGGAAATTCATAACCTACATTGCCAACAGCCAAGAGGCCAGAAAGAAGAAGCAAGAAGGCAAAAAGGTGCAATTCTCCTTTCCTGAGACATCAGTTTGGGCAAATATGTAACCGACATTGCCAACAGCCAAGAGACTATAACAAGGAGACAAAAGAGCAACACAGGTGCAGTTCTCTTTTCCTGAGACACCATTTTGGGGCAATCTGTAACCCATATTGTAAAGAGACTTTAAAGATAGGCACCCACTGTTCAACCCTCTTCACATGGGACACCCATGTGGAGAATCTTGGAACAAATATTGCCATTAACTGAAAAGACCAATTGTAGTTGTAGGAGTATTTCTTTCTGGCAGGTGAGTAAACCAGGATATTTGCTTTACACCCTGGGAAGGAAACTGTGTGGAGGAAAGTAATTCCTTTGGTTTATAATAAGTGTTTTGTGATAGAGACTGTTACACAGGTTCAGTACTTTTTATAGACATTTTTCCCCGGAGGATTAACATAGAAATGAGAGCAACAAAAACATGAGCAAACAAGTATAAAAATACATGTTCACCATTTCATAAAACACATTTTATTTATTTTCCCCATGAGCACCAAGTAAATTACTCCCTGATATATATATACCACTTGAACAAGCGGTTAGAGTACCGCCAAACATGTCATCCTGTTTTTTGGCTTTTTGCTTCCAGCACTGTGCTAAAGAAATTTCAAGTGCTAAGTGGAATACGGTGTGCTGCATGTTTTTGGTTGCATGTACATGTTACTAGCGGCTTTTCTTCACAAGATATATATAGTTATGGTTAAGTTGGTGTTTCCATAGGAAGAGCATTTTTTTGGAGGCTTATAACTTTGCTCCCTCTGGACGAATCCTCACCAAACTTTGCAAAAAAAGTATATGGCCCACTCTGAATTTTGCAAAGTTTGGTGAGGATTCGTCCAGGGGGGCAAAAGTTATAGGGGGGGTCCCAAAACTTGTGTTTTTTCCTATAGACATAATGGGAAAAAAACTTTGCGCAAGGCCACAGGCCAAACCGGTGGACGGATTTACACCAAATTTGCGGCAGGAGCGGGGGCTTGGTCCCGAAAGCGTGCTTTTGCAAATTTGGTGTAAATCCGTCCAGTAGTTTTTTATAAAATGACCAAAACGTAAGGCAAAAAAATGAGTGATATCTGTGTTCGCTTCGCGGACGGACTTCCCTGTTCGCTCCGTGGACAAAACCCCGATTGGCCCATGGCCTTGCGTCATGTCCGCGGACAAGCGGCGTGTTCGCTGATTGGACGGCGAGGGGCGTGGAGCGCGTCAGATTTTCTGTGGCGCCCGCCATCTTGTATTCACCGTTGACCGCGTATAGCGCAGTGAAACGTGGATAAAAAATTGTATTTAGTGCCGTGTGTTGGTGTGTCAGAGTGTTTGGGGAGGGTGGGGGAGTATGAGATAGGTCAATGTTTTGTTTTTTTATGTGCTAGATGTTTTTGTTGCATTCGATTTGTCCACGGAGAACCTGGCTGTTCTGACATTTTGTAAATAAACTAAATGGTGGGGTGTTTAGAGGACGGAGTATGTGTCATTTTTGTTTGCAAGGAAGGTAAAAATGAGCTATGAACACTCGCGGTGTACATAATCGTTCGTAAATACACAAACTGGGGGTGTCCTCAGGACGCTGTCCGTATTGTAATCTATCTAGTTGAATGTGTTCTAAGAACACTCGCAGTGTCCCGAAATGGTTGCAATTACACAAAATGGGGGTGTTCTGAGAACGTTGTTTGTATTGTTCGTTGTCAGGGTGAAAGTGTTTTAAGACCACTCCTTTTGTCCGCTAATAGTACAATTTCCTCTGGGCGTCAACCGACTTTTTGTCCTCTAAAGAAACGATAAATCCGGCTGGTGTGCGCCAACATTATGTGATAATCCTATGACTGGCGCTATTGACCTGGCTGACTTGCTTTTGCGACTAAATCATATCTCTCGCCCCTAAGCCTGATATTATCAAAGCAATCATATTCCCCACCTCTCTCCGTGACGTTACAGGGTGCATCATCAAACGCGCCCAGTCCTCTGCAGTCCTAAGTGACTTTACACAGAACCCGGAAGACAACACATATTATGTCACAACACAGCGCGCCACAATTCGGAATATAAAACAGTGATTTAAAAGCAAACAGCAAGATTGTAAATTTTGTAAAGTACATTTATTTGACATCAAATGTTTAGAGAATATTCAGCAATTTGCATTTGTCTTTGTTGTCGATCCGCAAAAGTTCATGTTGAGGCACGCAATGTTCCTTTGCGGTACAGAGGGTGTTAGATCAGTTTACAACTCAGTGCGCCACAAATCGGAATATGAAACTGTGGTTTAAAAGTAAACAGCTGGATTGTACATTTGGTAAAGTACATTAATTTCACATGAAATGTTTAGTGAATATTCAGCGATTTGCTATTGTCTCTGCTGTCGATCAGCAAAAGTTTATTTTGAGCCATGCGTTGTTCCTTTGCGGTAGATAGACTGTTGGTTTATGATAAAAGCAGTAAATGGTCGCTCTGATAATCGGAAGGTTGCTCCAACAACGAGCCATTAGACCACCCTATTGGTTGGTATGTTGTTTGTAGCCGCTAGTACTGCGTAAGGGCATATTGTTCCTTGGCGATTGCCCCATAAAATGGTGAGGGTCATGAAGTTGCATATTTGGACCTGCACCTGGCAGTTGAAGACCCCATCCGCGGGAGTCTGTAAATCGTGACATAGGCAAAATGGGGCCACATACCTGTTTTAAAAAACATAAATTATTCTCACCAGCCGATCTTCATCAAAAATCATCATTTTATTTATTAGGGCGTGAAACTATTTGCTATCGAAGATAGTGCAACGGAGTATGTTAATAATAAAATAATAAAATGTTCCCATTCATATAGCGCTAAGAACCGTGAGGTATCTAAGCAGTGCTTATTATTAACCACGGTGTGTGGTGCTCATTTATCGACCACGGAAGGATGAAAGGCTGAGTTTGGCCTTGCCGGGATTCGAACTTGCGTTAGCAAGCTGTGCACGGATGTCAAAGCGAGCGTTGTACTTGCTGTGCCACTTCACACGCGACAGTGAAGTGGCACAGCGAGTAGAGCACTTGACCGCCTATAGACCGGTTAAATTATTTCTATTAACCCACCCTGTGTCGTCTGCCTTTTTCAGAGCCCTCTAAATGACAGGGGATCAATTTGGCGGTGATAGTGCGCGGTAGAAAACATTATGCCACTTTCAACTAACAAGTTCAACTTGAGTGGTCTTTAATGCTACGCTATTGTAATTATATTTGGTATAAAATAATCTAAAGGGTTACTTACAGTACAATTGCAATTTCCATTGTCTACGAGTAGTGCAGTCCCAAAATACGACTCTGCGTGTGCGAACGATCTTTCGCATAGTGATATAATATATAAAAGTGGTTTCATTTCAGAAATTTCATCCTTATCTTCTCTTACGTTTTAGCAACACTCCTTCAAGAGAAGTCTTTCATCACAATCTCTGTCTGTCAAGGTCAAAACACAATACAACCTTATAGTCCGCTTCGTGAGCCTCTCCGGGGCCCGAGAAAAAAATGGAAGCAGCTGACCTTCACTGTGAACGAGCATAAATTCTTACTTTGCAACATTTTGTGTAAAGCCATCTGTGAGAAGTTGGTTTTTGCACGCCATGTTTGTATATTGTTTGCGTGATATTAAAAAAAGTTTGTTTAAGGGACGTTATGGTTCTAAGTACAGCTGTAAGACCCCTGAAAATCGCAAGTTATGGTAAGCTATGAAAAATAACTGGCGCCACCACTGTGCACTGCTAAAACTAACACCCAGGACATCAAAGATGACATCGCAAATGTCATTGATGAAATCACTGATGACATCACATGTGTATGTAGTTTTCATGGAATTTGTGTACTAGGGATTTTTATTATAATGTTGCGAAAAAAGTGTCAAGGATATTGCAATAAATATCATACCGTTATTAGTGCGTTGAACGATGTATTGATATAAATAGCATTGTATTATGGGATTCTATCTAGTATACTGAGCTACTAATGGAGAAACATAGCATTGTGTGCAGAGTACAAGATGAAAGTATAATATTTGTAATGTTAATATGTTCAATAATGAAATGATAATTGTCCTGAAATGTTCGAAAATTCACAAAATGGGGGTGTTCTGAGGACGTTATTCGTATTGTGTGATTGCTTAGCTGTATGCAATGAGGGAATGGCACAGAGAGCAAAGTGGACGCCGTCCGCGGACACCGCGGCTGTTCGTGGACAGGGCGTGCTACATCCTGGTTTTTCCAGGAAATCCAACATGGAAAGAAGACTGTACGGATCAGCCAATCAGATGTCGAGGTTGTGGATTTGTGTTGAAAGAGACTGTGTGTGGTGAAGATGGCAGAAGTAGAGAAAGTCAGGGTGTTGGTGCTTGGAGATATGTTTGTGTATGGTTTACAACAGTACGCTCAATGCAGGCATGTTGCAAAGAACTTTGATGTGAAAGGAGTGGAGGTGGTGTGGAGCACTGTGCCTGATTGCAATGTACAGGGAATTGTACAAGTTTGTGAGGATATGGCCACAATGAACAGTCTGCATGTGGTAGTTTTGCACTATGGTGCTTTCCATTTGGGCAACGTCAGTGCCCCTACTTTGTTGGCTGATTTGGAACGCTTGGTTCAAGCCATAATGAAGATCCTTCCAAATGCGAAAGTCATTTTTTTCTGGATTACTACCTAGGGCAATATGGGACAATAGTTCAGTTTTTTGTCCTCAGCAAAACATTGCTAGGTGTGTCATCAACCGAGGCATGTGTGCCTTCATGCTTAGAGCTGGTATGTTCTTCTGTAATAATGAGAATATTGATGCCAGTAATGCTGTTATTTTAAAGAAGATGGCATTTCTTTATCTTTTACGGGAAATGCCTTTCTATTTTGGAATGTAAGGGTTGCTTTGGAGAAGGTTATGTGAAGATTTTCGGAGTAAAGTAAGAAAAAAAAACAAGAAAAAAAATACAAAATAACAGGTGTCTGTCAAGCATCTGTAAAAAAAAAACGGCTCTTTTCAGAGCCAACTTCAAAGGGGAAATGGAATTTACATTCACCACGCTCAGATTTTCGATATGTCCGCGGACATGGCGGTAGTCCGCGGACATGAAAATCACTACGAGGGGGTTAGTATGTTCTATGTTACATGTATATGAAGTCAGGGATATTATGGTTAAGTTGTGCTACTAAAAACCTATGAAATTCAATGAAAAAACTTTGTTAAAGGGGTGTTATGGTTAAGTTGCGCTACTAAAAACCTATGAAATTCAGTAAAAACACTTTGTTAAAGGGACATGATGGTTAAGTTGCGCTACTAAAAACCTATGAAATTCAGTGAAAAAACTTTGTTAAAGGGACGTTATGGTTCAAAGTAAAACCGAAAACCCCCTGAAATTCAACAGTTATGGTAACATAAGCAACACCCAGGACATCAAAGATGACATCACAAATGTCATTGATGACATCACTGATGACATCACATGGCTGGCTCTCCCTTTTTATCCTTTACTGACATATCGAAGCTACATAGTTTTCTTCAGTAACAGTCAGGAAGTAAAAATTGAAAAGGTACTATATTTGTAGACTTAGGGTCAAGTCACATCATATGAAACATATACATAGCGGAAGACACAGGCTTGAAAGAGAGCAATCCTTTCTGTGCATGAAGATAATCATTAGGGTTATCAGCACTTTCTCATAGTTGTATTTTTATTACTCTACCTTCCCTGTATATGCTCATATTTGTCTACATTATACTCACTCTCCTTTCCTTTGGGTGCAGTCACATCATGTGATACACATACATATGGTAAGTAGCAGCTTTGAAACAGAGCAATAGTTTCTCTGCATAAAGACAATCAGTTAGGTTATGAACTCTTTCTGCTACTACTTCTGCTTTTTTGTTTACTTCACTGTCCCTGTATATACTCATATTTGTATGTGTTGTTGTCTCTTTGTGTTTTGTCTGTGATAATTATGTATTAAGTGGGTTTTATTATCTACTTATTCAATGTTTCACAGTACGCAAAACTCTAATAAGAAAGCAGTTATCATTTCAGTAATCAACATGGCAAGATTATGAATATGGCACCTTCATCATGTATGCTGCACACACTGCCTATGTTTCTGCAAGAGTAGCTTAGTATACTGGATAGAACTTCATAATAGAATGCTATTTATATCAAAGCATTGCTTAATGCACTAATTAGCTCATGATATTTATCCCAATGATCCTTGACAGTTTTTGGTCAGCATTATAAGAATCCCTTGTACAGAGTTTTTATGAAAAGTAAATGCACATGTGATGTCATCAGTGATGTCATCAATGACATTTGTGATGTCATCTTTGATGTCCTGGGTGTTAGTGTTAGCAGTGCACGGTGGCGCGAGTTATGGTTGCTTATGTTACCATAACTGCTGAATTTCAGGGGTTTTTCGGTTTTACTTTGAACCATAACGTCCCTTTAACAAAGTTTTTTCACTGAATTTCATAGGTTTTTAGTAGCGCAACTTAACCATAACGTCCCTTTAACAAAGTTTTTTCACTGAATATATATATATATCTTATTTTCCATTTGATTTCTCATCCTCCCTTTTCATTCTTCAGATGGTTCCTCTGTTCGACTTTCATTTGCCCTCTCAATCAGTCATAAAGCATGTCTGGGTTGACAGCTTTTCAAATGATTGATGTGGACCCATTTTTCTTCGGTCTGTTCTCCTTTTAGGATGCAGATCTTGTAGGCAACAGGTGATATATTATCTATAATTTCAAAGCCATCACACCACGATGGAAGGAATTTCTGCTCCTTGGTCTGATTCTTTTGAAAATTGTACAAGTAAAAAAGCATGCTGAAGGTGCTTTCTTACATGTTCAATGAACTCATGAGTAGTGGACGCATTTATCAGTGTCTGCTCCTGAGTCCTATAAAGCAGATGCTGTAGTAACACCATTTTTTGTCCGGTCATCAGCACAAATGGAGACATCTTTATTGCAGAAGATGAGGTAGACCTAATAGCCATCAGGACAAGTGGTAATTGGATGTCCCAAATGGGACCAGTGTCTGCCATAAATGTCTTTAAGATACTCACTATTTTTTTTTGTATCTCTCAACCGCCCCGCTTGAGGCCACGGGGTAGGCAATGTGGAGTTTTCTCTTTAGCTCTAGAATCTCCCACATCTTTGCCATCACCTCACTGGTAAAATGTCTTCCTCGGTCTGAATCAATCCTTTGTGGGAGGCTGAAAAGAGAGAAGATGTGGTTGATCATTGATGCAGCAGCTGTCTCCACCTAACAATTCAGGGCTGAAATGGAATGGAACTATCCTCTCTTTCTATACCCTCTCTCACTCCCTTCGTAATGCTGATCTCTTCTTACTTTCTGTTCCCCCACCACCATGTGCCTCTTCTCATTTCTGCTCCTTTCAGCTTCTTGCCCCTTACACTGGAACTCCCCACCTCTCTCTATCTGCTCCTCCCCCACCTATTCCTCTTTCCGCTCCTCACTGAAATAACTTCTTCTTCACTCCCCTCCCTGATACCTTCCCCCTCTCTCTATCCCCTTCCTCCTTCTATTATCCTCTCTTTGTTCTCCTTATCTTTATCTGTCCCCGTCTCTCCTATGATCTCCTCTCTTTTGTTGCTCACTTCACTCTTTATTCTCTCCCTCTCGATCTGTCTCTACCCCCCTCCTCTCCTCTCCCTACTTACTTGCAAATTGTTCTAAATACTGATTTTATGGTTTGATTCATGTTTACTGTTTTGCTTCTACTGTTCCATGTTTTATGTGTTACTTGTTAACTGTAAAGCGCCTTGGATTAAGGGGCTATATAAAAGAATAGAAATACAAATACAAATACCTATCCACATAAACTGTGGGTATTCCCTGACACGTGTCTTCTTCATAGACCTTGTGTGAGGAAGTTAAGTACGCCTCCATGTTGTTGTTGGTCATTAGAATTGTGTCCTCAAGACAGTTTTCTTGAGCACAATCATGCAGGTCCGGCAACCCTTGTACTCGGGAACTCTTCTTGTTTTGGCCATATCTGACCTCCACAGGAAAGCCTTATATGGACAGAATCCAGAAAGTAATTCTGGAATTACTAACGTTGCCTGCCCGCTTCATGTCACTTTGTAGATATTGCAAGGGTTGGTGAGGAGACTCGACAATGATGTGTTCCTCTGTATGGATGGACAGTACTTTTTCAACAAGCAGACCATTGCCTGGAGTGCCTTCTCGCAATAATTTAAGTTTTCATCAACAGAGAACAAAGTGTTGCTTGCGTATGAGATGACTTTGTTGATCTTGTCATGCTTTCGGTACAATACCACTGTTAGGCAAGATTCTGAGAAGCCTGTCTCCAAGAAAAACTCCTTTTTACTTTACGGGGTAAGCCAAACAAAGAGCCTGGGAAAGGATTTTTTCAGTTGTTTAACTGCCTATGATTGTTCTGGACCCCACTCCCACTTGATTTCAGCCTTTAATAAATGGATCGAGGGACCTTTACGTAGTCTTCAATGAACTTTGGACTATAATTAGCAAGTCCAAGAAGGCTTCTTAATTCTTGCAGAGTATTAGGGTCTTTTAATTTCAATAAGGCTTCCACCTTCTTCACCTGGGGATTTAAACCCTCAGGGGTGATCTCATGCCCTAAGAAGTTCACTCTGGTCTTAGACACAGAGCCTTCTGAAGGACAGTTTTGCTCTGGCTTTCTGCAACTGGGTCAGAGAATAGCGGATTTCTGCTATATGCTCCACCACAGTTGAGTTCTTGGTCAAAACATCATCCAAATTGGGCATGACCGTATGTAGGATGATGTTGAATTTATTGCCAGAGTTTATATATCCAAACTGGGTTCGGTTCCACATGTACCTCGGACCTCTGAAGGTAAAGGCAAGCTTATACTGGTCTTCTCTACTCACTGGTACTGTCTAGTAACCGTTAGTCAGATCAATGGCAGTGTAGAATTTTGACCCTTGGATCTAGACCAGTACCTGATCGATGTAGGGAAGGGGCCATATTGACACGTGGACCTGTTTGCTCAACTCCCTCAGGTCTGCACATAGTCTCCATTGGCTGTTTGGTTTGAGTATCACCAGTACCGGGTTGTTGAAGGTACTGTCAATTGGACAAATTATCCCACAGGATTCTAAGTTCTTAATAATCATGTGAGTGACTCAATGGACGCGAGAGGTAACCAGTATTGTTTCACAAATACTGGAGCCCATGGGAATGTTGGTTGAATGTATGGATGTGTGTCCACATTCATTTGTGTGCAGTGAAAAGATATCTTGGAATTCCAAGAGGACTTGTTTTCGCTTTTGTCTTTGCTCCTATGTCTCACAAGCATCAGCAAGATTGCTCCTTTCCTCAACCATTTGCTTGAAACCTGGGAAGACCTCAGGCTTGGCAATTTCACCGGTATCCTCCAGTTGGGTGGAGAGATCTCTTTTAATGGTGTTGACCTGGAAAGGGGATTCGAGGTAGTGGTCCTTGACTCTAAATACTACCTCCTCCCTCCTAATGTCACAGGTCACCTCTTCCACACCATAAAGACAGGAAGGGTACGTAGGGAATTCCCCCCTTATCTAGTTAAAATCTTTTCTGGAAGAATACTGTTGCTGATGTCGAAACAGTCTTTTGGGATTGGTCCCATAATTTCATTACTTAAATCAATAGAACAATTTTGGACATCAACCACCATTGCAATGAAGATGTTTGCGCCCAAAGTGATACTTCGAGGGTCACTGTTATCCACCAATATTCAAATGATTTTGTGTTCTAGGTCTACCAGGGTTGTCAGATTTAAATATAAACCTTGTTGTTGGAGATGGGAATTTAGATTTATATATGTGCCCTGGTGTTTGAGGTTCTGTCCTCGCTTAATTTTGAGTGGAAGAGTACATTGTTGCACCTTCCCTGGGATGGTAACCTCTTCTCGCACTTGAACTTCAACAGCATTAGGCAGCAATTGAGCTGACCTGAATGCTTTTTTGAGTGTTTTAAAATGCATGGGGTTACCCCCTAGTTGGGATCAAACGTTACGATTAATTAGGTCCAAATTGATTTTGAATTGGTTGAGAATGTCACAGATAAAAGGTGAAAGGTACACCTCTCACAACCCAAAAATTGTGTTCTATTCTTTTGTTGCCAATGGAAACTTTTAGCGTACACCTGCTAGGCAGGAGATGTATGGAATTTGGGGTTTTCAGACCTACTTCTCATTTGTAAATCAATTTAAATGTGTGAATGGTCTGATCTTTTGGGAGTTTCCTGAATAATTATTCGCTGATGAAGCTCCTTCCATTATTCAGGCATACTCTGGCGAGCACCGGCTCCTCCCCCTCATTTCACTGAATGGGGAAAAACATCTGCTCAACCTTTTTCTGAATGTCTGTCAGACTTTGAGCAGGTTCTTCCTTCTCTGGTTTCACGGTACTCAATGATTCTTCTGATTTTGGACTGGTGTAACATTTTATATTGCCACTTAAAACTGGGAGGAAGGTTGATTTTCAAGAATGGAGAAGGGTGCCCATCACCAGTTTGTTCACCTACAGAGATAACAGTGATGTCTGGGTCGTGGTTATTCTTGAAATGGAACTCAACATTCTCAGAACGGGGATCAATTATGTGATAGGTACCATTCAGGCTTATATAATTGGTACTCATTTTTTATTTTACAAGAGGTTTAGTCTGAGTCCAAAGGACCTTGTTTACACAGTGGATCAGAGGTTATAACCTACTCATGAGATCGTTCCCCAGTAAACATGGTGTGCCCTCTGAAGTCACAACTATCACCGGATGTTTCAGCCAATGCTGTCGAATTTATATTTCCAGATCTGCAGTCCCTTTGACAGAAATATCATTCTTGTCGAAATTTGGAGTTGTCCGGGAAGCTCTATGAGGAGATTTTGTTGGCGCTCCCCCCGTCCTGAGTTTAGTTGGTCAAAGGCCTTTTTGGACAGGAAGGTGGCTTGGGATAGAGTATCCACCAGAGGTGATCATTCACACTGACCTTGCACCTTGACCAGTGCATACAATCGGCCTTCTTTCTCCTCCAAGGTGCAAAGAAAGTGTAAGTTATTTGACAGCCCGGTGGTCATTTTCTTAATATTAAACTCCGACACTGTGATATTGGGTAATTTTCTGTGTCGGAGTCCGGGAATCTGTAAGAAAAAACATTGCAACTCGCAATGGAAGTTGTTGGGGAATAATTATTTTCCCTCCCCGTCTCCTTCGCTGTCCCCTGTTACCTGACAACAATTCTTAGAATCTCTTTGGAGAAAGGGCACCACCTCCGTTTAAATTCTGTCTGGCTCACATGTTTGGTGTTCAATAGTTTCTCGCTCTGCGTCAGTCTCCATACTTACCCTGTCCCACTCACCCACTCAGGGTCTTTTGGGACCCATTCTTCTTTGGGAGGGATCCCCCATTTTTGAAAGAGAAGGTCTGCTTACCTGAATCCTCCAGGGATTCTTCTCTTTCAAAGGGGATAATCCAGAGTTTTTACCAAAGTGGGTTCTTCTTTGGCCTCTCCTACTTGCCTTTTTCTCTTTAGGTTCTAACATTCTGGGGGTAAAAGATACTCTTTCAGGCTGAGAGGATTTTAGGGGTTCTGTTTTGGGTGAGAAAGGAATCTTACTCTAGGGCTTTGCATCTCCCCCACCCAGGACCCCTCCTCAGGAAGCTGTTAGAGGTTTGCTCCTGTCATTTCTCCCCTGGGGCATCAGACCTGGGTGTTCGGGATTGGGTTGAGAGTTGGACTCAGCTCTTAGCATGCGCCCCACATCCTCTGTCAGTTGCTGGACCTGTCACTCTGGTTGTGAGACCTGATTTGGTGGTAGGGAGGTTTTAAGTCATCCCTCTGCTGCTCCCGAAAAGGGTAATTCTTCCTTCTCCCGGAGCAGCTTGGGTACTCAATGTTTTCCCCATAATTTTCCGTCCTGAATCTCCCTTCTCCCAGGTTCAGGGATCTATTTTCCTGGACCAGAGAGAGAGAGAGGAGGATTGTTTTGGAAGTTCTGGTTTGGGGGATATCTAAGGAAAAAGTCCAGATTGGGAGGTGGAATGATGCTTCCCTTCTTAGGGAAGTTTGCAGGGAGGTTTCCCAGGCCAGTACTTATCTAATAGCCCCCCCCCCTCGTGGGGCCAGGGGAGTGTATACATACCCAAGGATTGGTTTAGTACTCTTGTAGCTAGGATTTATGTAGGTGGCAGGGTCAGTGGGATCATTGTTCTGGGCTGCTGCCTGACAACCACTCGATTGGGCCGGGTTGGGGGTCCATTCTGCCTTCCATTTTGATTGTTGGCAGGAGGGTTACATTTAGGCCCCCCATCTCCAGATCCAATGGAGGGGTAGTTTCTACCTCTACCACCTTCACAGCATCAGGGGTGTTAGATGCTTTGGGAGTTTTGGTGCTATTTTTACTCTCAGAAGGCTTTTGGACCTCATAGATCCTTGTGCCCTGTTCAATCACGCAATCCAGGGTCCTATGCTTGTGAAACTCATGCACCAACTGAGTCATTATGTATTTGGGGAGCGCATGGAAACATGTAGTTATGAACTCCCTTGTATTGGTGTTCACCGGCCGGGAAGTCTGAGCAAATGCACTTTAGCTCCTGCACAATCTCCCTAAGCATCTGATCTTCCCCACACTGCAAGTTATTTGCAGCGTTATGTGCCTCTTTTGGGTTCCTATGGATAAACATTTTTTTCAATATGGCCCTCTTAGAGGCTGACCATTTATAATGATCCTGGTCGTCTAGTCCTGAAAAGAAACTGGAATACTCAGGTGAGAAAGTCCATTTAGCAAATGCTATACAAGTCACATCATTTCTGATCTAGAATGATTCCATCATTTGCTGAAAAAGGTCTAAGTTCTCCCATACCGAATATTTAGAATTATTACGGAAGGGAGTCAAAAAATCTCTTTACGGCCTTTATCTGTCGAATTAGGTCTTTAACACAACCCATCTTCTGTTTCCCTGTCTTTTTCTTCTTCGGCACCAGAGTCCATTCACCTTCTGCTTCAGAGCTGGTGCTGGTACTCTCTTCCCTGTTATCTAGGCACTCCCTATCTCTATGAGACTGGGAATATCTCCAGGAACCACAAGGTCTGGACACCTCTCGCCTGGACCAATGTGAACTCTCAGGGTCACTCTCCCTGGATAACCTTTCAGGCCAAGGATAGAACCCAGTTTCATGACCCTCCTACCAGGGAGCCTGAGGAATCCACTCCCTTTCTCTGAATATACCGAGGTTTACCCTTCCTAGGCTGATAGTTTGGCTTTTCTCCTTCAGCGAAGCGGGCAAGGTGGTCTCTTTGCAGTCACATTTTCAGCCAATGTAATTCCATGACTTTCTCCTGATAAGAGTTTGAATGTCCTGAAGTACTCACTATATTATTCCTTTCTTCCCAGGACACACTGGTCTGGCCCCTTTCTCTTCTGTATGTTATAGATGAATATTCATCCTTATCAGACAAGGACTGGCCTTCTTGATCAGTCAGGCTAAACCTGGGTAAATCCAACTGCCTCATGTTCCCCTATTCTTTGTCGATGACATACATGAGGTCAGTACCCATTTGTACCCGGGAGGTTATAAATGACAGGCCTGAGGCCCCTAATATAATGGGAATCTCACCTTGATTGGTGGGCGTTGTCCCATATCCTGATTGCCCAGGGGGCCTCAGAGCCTGTTTGTAATTCTCAATTTAGTTTGTGAGACTCTCACACATGCTTCCCCATTGTCCTTATTTCCTGTTGGTATCCAGAGAGCCTACTTTTTAATTCTGACACTAAGGCCTGATTAAATTCATGCACCCAGCTCTAATATAAAAAAACTATTTTTTGTTTGCTGCACTGCTGCACTTCATGCTGAAGTGATTCATTCTCCCTCTGTGAGCCTTATATGCTGTGTGCATATTCAAGGCCTGTTTAATTCAGGAGTTTAATCTCCTTCTCTTGCTCATCTCTACAATTTGCTGCCTCTGATAGTTCAGCTTTTATTTGCCTCACATGCCTTGCTAGCTCATTCCTTTCTTCTCTAATTCTGCTCAGTTCCTGAGAACCTGAATGTTCCTTTTCTACCTCCATTTACAACTGATTTATCCTCTGTATTAGGACACTGTTATCCTGATTCAAGAGGTATTTTTCCTGAATCAGCTGCGTCATCTGTCATTTCAGAGTACTTATACCTTGGTGCATTTCATCAAACTCTTTTAGTGAGTCCATCTCTTTAATAAAGGACTGATTATTTTCTCTTTCAAATTCCCTAATTTGTTGTTTGAGAGCCATAATGTCATCTAACAACCCTCCAATAGTCTGATGATTTCATTTGTCTTGAAGGCGACTTACGGTATCTGGACCCTCAGTGCATTCAAGATTGGTGCAAATACAGATGGCAATTAGGATTTTGCCCACACTTTTGGTTTAAAATAAACACAGGGTGATTTAGCGATTTTCAGACCCGCCCTACTTTGGTCTGTGTTGGGGAAGTCGGACAGAAAAGTTGGAATGATTTGGGACATTTTGGATTTCAGACTCCCATCCACTGAAAGGACTGTGTTAGGGGAAAGTTGGACAAAAAGTTTGGACTGATTAAAGAACAAAGACCTGCCTCTCCCTTAAAGAAGTCGGGGTCTACATGACAAAAAGGATTACCCAATTAAATTACAGGCTATAGTTTTGAGCACACACTGGGAAGTGATCTTTGTTAATTTTGAATTTTAACAAAAATCACTTCCACCAAATGGGAAATTAATTTAATTAATCTTTGTAGTTAAATAGGCTAAGGATCTACACAGTGCCCCCCCACCCCACCACTGTAAAAGGAAAGCATTTAAGGAATGCAGACTCCCCCTCCTTTTGGTTTCCCAGGGTTCAGTTCTTATATAGAAAGTCTCTGTTTAAAGTTCAGGACAGCCAGCTGCATGCCAGGACCCTCTGGAAAGATAGAGCAGGAGTCTGGTCACTCCACTTTCAAGGTTGGCCTCCCGCTCTCCACCGTAGGTCTCAGTCAGCATTTAGGCCTTCCTAGCAATAGAGCTCCACTCAGATGCCCTCTCAGCAATCTTCTCTGGTGTTTCTTTTCAGCTGCCAGATTGTAAATTGCAGCAGCACTCTTTTGATGGTTTATTTCAGCAGCTCTGTCTCTTCTTCTAGTACAGTTTGTCGCCGTGCATCTATAACATCTTCATGTCTCCTTTCTTTGCCCATCTTGCCCATGAGGGCATCCTCTTTTCCAACTATTCTGATGACACTCAATGTGTCATCCCTCTTATAGGCCAGCATTTGGAGGATGAAAAAGAACTTAATCGCATCTTTGCTATGATAGAACAATGGATGATGTTGAATAATCTTGCACTCAATCGCAGCAAGACAGAACTCATGGTTGTAGGATCTGATAGCATCATAGCCAAACTAGACCCAACTTACAAACATTTCCAGCTGGGAGACGCTCTAATTTCCACACTTCCTAAGGTTAAAATCCTGGGCGTGGTTTTGGATCAATCATTCAAGATGAATTCTTATGTGGCCAGTACCGTTTCCTCCGCCAACTATTATATTAAATTGCTTTCCCACCTGCGTCCGTACATCTACCAATCCAACGCTGAGACCATCGCCCGAGCCTTTATCGGCTTCAAACTCGACTACTGTTGTAGTTTATTAGCAGGCCCCAGTAAAAAAAATCATCAAACGCCTTCAGGTTGTTCAGAATGGAGCAGTTAGAGTGTTATCCGGTCTTGCATATAGGGTACATGTCTCGGAGGCATGTCGAGCACTACACTGGCTGCCTGTGGATTCAAGAATCTCCTTTAGGCTTATGGTCATCACATTTAAATGCCTTCAGGGCAAGATGCCCACCTACCTGCAAAGGTACATTGGAATAAAATCTTTGTCCAGAAACCTTCGGTCCAACAACTGGAACCTGCTCCAGCAGCCCAGAGTCAAAGGCAAAAAGGCACAATGTGGTGCTTTTGCCTCTGTTGCACCGGCGCTTTGGAACACTCTGTCAGACCAACTGAGAAATTCATCATCCCTGAATACATTTAAGAAGGGCCTTAAAACCTTCCTCTTCAAATAGTTGCCCCTGGTTTGCGGTTCCTCTTTCCATTAGATCGTTCGGCCTCTCTATCTCTCCTTTTTCTGTGTTTTTGTCTGTGCCCTCACACCTATGGGTTTATCGTGCGCCATACAAATTTAATAAAGTAAAGTAAAGTAAAGTCTCCCTTATATAGCAGCAATGACACCACCTCCTAGACCACCTCCTAGTCAGAATTGATTTAGGCATCTGGAGCAGACACATGGCAGCTTAATTTACAAGCCTCATTTGTTTTCATGTCACATTTTTGCAAAAATCTAGTTATGTGGCAAAACCTCATAATTTTACTAGCCACTGCCATAACATTCTAAGTGATTTCAACCCGGCACTCCACCTAAGTCAATGCCTAGCGTGTGATGCACAGCTGGAACCCTTAATTATATATTTGTGTCTATAGCTTCAATTTGACACTTAAATTTCTTTTCTAGCATATACGGTTCAGAAGTTATGAAGGCTTTAGTAGAGGTCGATTTTTCTCAGAAAGAGTCAGGATTTTCAAATGAAAGATGCGCTTTTGAATTACAAACAGGATTTTTTTTACACTAGGGAGTCTATGAAGCCTCAAGCTACACGACAGCACAGCCACCGACCCAGTGACGCCTCCGGATGGTTTCTATCTGCTGAGATGCTTGTCTTTCTTCAGCAAATATATTAGCGCAAAGATGATTTTATCACTACAATTATCAAAGAACTATATGGATGAGGGAAAGATTCCAGAAAACAAAAGAGATTTTCTACAATGCAAGGATACGATACTGGCTATGGACAATTCTGTGCTATAGATACTCACAACTACTGTTTGGAATAGGCCCGTCAGGATCTGGTCAAAGGGTCTAGACTGGAATTCTGCTAGCCCACCGGACAGGATTCAGGCGCTCGGTTCTGCACGCAGCACAGCACTCTGGACACTGCACAGCCTCTGGACTGGATCTGACGGGTTGGTTCTGGGTTGCAGCTATCTGGTTACAGCTTTGCTCTACTGGTTTGGATCTCTGGGTTCTAGCAAGAGTTCTTGGCAAGAAAGCAGAAACAGCACGACTAGGCTGTTCTTTTTGTTGTGCCCCTTGGAAGTCTGGTGTAAAATCAGGTTGCAAGATTTTAAAGGCCATCTGAGAAGGGTTCAGCTTTGGAATTGGGCCTCTCTGCTTTCAAAGTTCTGGAGTCTTAGATCTGGGTTCCTCTGCAGAGTGCTTCGCCAGTAAATCAGTTGATGGATGAATCTGTGTGTCTCTCCAGGTCCTAAACTGTCCCTATTTATGTATTTCCCTGAGGGGTGGGTAGGCTGAATTATACTAAGCACACCCTCTAGGTATCCTATTGGTTAAAGTCTGTCCTCTTTCCTGATTTGAGAAGGAAATCTAGTGTCCTAGTGATGCTGTATTTTATAATCCAGGGAGTACCTCCCCTTTGTTTCTGTACAGTAAATCTATTCTTCAAATAAATCATATTTACAATCTCACCAACTTGCTAACAATACATATTTACACCACAGATTTAGCAGAGCAAGTATCCGTCCGAGTCCCAGCTCCGTGAGAGCTTTGGTTCAAATTTGACTAGTCAATATTTGATCACTGGCACTAGGAAGGCACCGGATTTAATTTGCTCACGGGAGAGGGAGAGGGTCCGTCTTGGTCTATCAACTTGCCCATCTAAAATATACCTCTCACTTGCATTTCTGTTCAGGTCACTTCCGGATTGAAGCTCTGCCTCCTGGGGCTCTGGCGTGAATCCCTGAGAGCATAACATCCCGCCTGACCGCGCACCGCAGAAGTACCGATCAAGTACTGTTTGCTGTTCGCGGCTCGCTGTGTAGCAGTCAACGAGATTGCTCTCAACTACGAGGTATCAGGGGTTCTCATTGTTGAGGGGTTCTAAATGTGATATTTGTTTGTGTTAACTAAGTAGACAAATGCTATTGTTCCTTACAATCACCACAGTGTTAAAGGCTCTGTTGAGCATCTGATCTGTCTTTCACATGCTTTTCTTAGGATTGGATGCTTTTGAAAGTGCAGGGTGTATTTATCACCCCACCTTTTTTTGTGATTGCCTCTATACTTAAAAGTCCCATCTATTTCATATCCAAACAAAGTGCACAAAAAATATTGTTGTGCTCCTAATTACACTTACCTGCTAACTGCCTAGAAACATGTCTTCGCAATTACGTAGTGGGTTAAAAGAAACAATAATCATTCCAAAAAAAAGGAATATTGATGCCACAATGGCTAAATTGGATATACTCTATGGGACACACAAGGCTGTTGCAACTGAAAATTCATTAAGTACGAGTGTAAGTGCGCACAAATGCAACGTCAAAATCTCGAATGCACAGCAAAGTTTTCTAAGCGTTCCAGAATCTGAGATAAATCATGACCTAGCTACCATTGAAGACACTAATATAGGCCTGCCTTCTGACATCTCACTTCTTGCACCAGGAGTATTGATGAAATTGGAAAAACTGATAATTCTATCTGATGGTCCATCCACTCCCGTTACAGTGTGGCCTATTGGAAAACATAAGGTTCATCTTCACAGTGAACCCTCTGGCACTGTGACTCTAGAAGTCCCTCCATCTTATCTAGACCTAGAAGACTCGGCTAGTAAATTGGAGAACGTGGACTTGTTTAATGGAACTGCTGCACAGAGAAAAGAGGGTGGTATCTGTTCATCACCTGATCTTCAATACTCCTCTCAAGCAAAATCCACTAACGATGAGAACTTTCAACCTAAAGTCACCTCCGAAAGAGACGGTCTACAAATCTTTGAAGCCTCATACCCGGTAATGTCAAGGATCTTAAATCTCCTTGACAAGGGTCATGAGTATACTCACTACGAACTTCGGGACATAAAATCTGTACTGCATGAAATCTCCGCAAAATTGAACAAACTGGAGGGGTATATATTTGCCGACAACTATAAAAAGGAAAAGGGGTGTCACTCACCCACGATTCTTGAAAAAACTACCCTTACTGCAGCATCCCAAACTGAAAGCATACCAAATGACATCTATGCCTTCTCAAAAAAAATGTGGGGCCTCCAATCTTCGAATTTCAATCGTCGTTTGCTCAGACGGTTAACTCAACAGGAAATATAGGAGCTATTCAAATCTATACCCACACACAGTTGTGTCAACTTATATCACAGCATGCAGAGAAAATTGACCAGCTATACTCCTTAAACCACCCAAAAAATAGGGAAGTTTCAATCGAAGACACAATTAATGTAACTAATCATAGTATGAATCCGACTACAACTCTAGACAGCCCTTCTGTTCTAATTGAAATAATAAATGAGCAAAGTGCTAAGGAGCCTGAAAAAATCGATCTCATACCAGCGGAGGAACCTCCACATCCTGAAGTCAAAAATCAATTTCTATCACGAAAACAAAAAAGATTGCATACTCTAGCTTTTAATAGATTAAATCTGCGCAATGCAAAAATGCAGGATGCACAAGAATGCAATCAAAAACAAAAAAAGCAAACTCAAAAACAATTGTAAAGTTGAGACACAAACACAAAAGATAAACAACCACCAAACAAGGCCAAAAATAACAACTCTGCCATCAGTCCAACTCATGAGATGGATATTGACATGGAAGAACTCTCACTTGAAAGTCGACTCGCACTACAACTACAATCGAATCTAGCTGGAAAGAAAGGAGAAAATGATCCACTCTGACTGAAAAATCAATTACAGATAAGCAAAAAGAACTTGCGTCCTCGTTATCCCATTTACAACAATCACTTTTATCAGTATTTTATAAACCTATTCCTAACAAAAGAACGACGGAACGGGCAAATATGGACTCAGATACTCAGTTAAATCCGGTTACTGTGTCCCTGGAATCAAAATCTCAAACACATATCCCTGCTACTGTTCGCAAAGGAACTACAAACACTCTGCAACCAGAAAAATACACTCAAGCTTCACCGCAACAGACTTTTCCTCGAGAAATAGAAGATACCAGAGCTACAAAGAGCTTGCTCCCATCCACTCCTCCGGAAGTCATAAGAAACAATCCACCTCCAGTGAAGGAGCCGATGAAAAATTGCAAAGGCAACACTCCGAGGGAGGATCCTCCCACAACAAATGTATCTATGGAGCAAAATGTGCATGACAAGCCGATGTCAACCATCGTGGGATGGATCAGTGACCCAGAAATAAATGGAGACCAGTACTTAAATCGATCATTCATGCTACAAATGTTCAAAAAGATTCCAGCATTGCGCACACTTTTCTCTAACGACATTATCTGGATAACGCTTCCATCCATAAAAAACCACTGGATGGTGTTTAAACTGCAGTCCCCTATAATCGCGCAACTGATCTGGAATCACCAAAGGGAGCTAAAAATGTTGGGACTTGATCTTTTTCAAATCCGAGGAAGCGAAGATCTTTAATGAGGCCAGGTTGCCAACTGAACAACCCTTAAACAACCAATTCTTGCCAACCAATGCACAATCTGTATCAGAAACGTCAATTTTGGAACAACTAGTTGCAATATCTGCCGTGTCCAAGGATTGGTCTTGGTTACCTGCACTAATGGGGGCACGCAAGGAGACAGTGACAGCCGACCACTCATAGTAGCAAAAAGTGTCTATGAGTACTGTCTTGCAATTCTTGTGGGCTGTTAAATTTGAAAAGATGGGCATCTAGATACACTCCCCATGAAATTGTAGATATTGTGCTTTGTCAAGAGACGATGGCTGTTAATAAACTCGAGATTAGAGGGTTTACAGCATACTCAACACTTGCCACACGGGTCTCTAAGGGGAGACCATCAGGGGGAACTACCATCTTAGTAAATACAGGTCTGGTATATGCATTGTTATTAAGATGCTCTTCTGCTTCTTACATTGCGATTGTAATTGAATTAGTGACATGCCAAGTGGAGCGCGTCCTGATAGTATCAATGTACTACAATCCCCTAGCTACTGCAATGGTATCATTAATGAATGAGCTTGATCTCCTGTTTGATGAAGTATTGTGTAAATGGCCTGACATAAAAATAATCTTGGGTGGCGACTTCCATTCCAACTGTTTGCAAAATCACGCTAACGAATCCAAAACAATCATACTAAATCAATCCTTGATCAATAGGAAAAGCGGTATATCTTTTCAACTTTTTTTCACTCGATGGAATATGAGATTGTTACCTTTTCTCGTAAAAGAGAATTTATTCACTTGGACTAGAAATAACAGGAAATCGTGTATCGATTACATTGCAGAGACGGTGGAACTGGCCTCCAGCTGCACTGGAGTGGAAACGGCCAAGATTGACCTGAGTGATCATTGTATATTATATACTGAAATTCAACTAAGCATTTTAAATTTGAGTCAAGATCCACTTGACCTGCTAGCTTTAAGAATTGCAACCTTAAAAAAGCAAAAAACCTATGAGATTGCTAACTTGTCAAAAATGGGATTGCATGAATTTGAACATCAAAAAGCAAAAAGGAAGATCCGTAATAAATACCATAATCACATCAAAAATTATAGTATCTATCTTTACCACACTACCAATCAAACAATGATAGGAGCATTGTGTGCAAATGATAGGAGATCCACTTGGGCCCTCCTAAGGGGGAATGAACATTCAAGAACCACTGAGCAAACCTCCAGCATAAGCGCTGAAACATGGACGCAATACTATAAGGAGAAATTCGCCTTACCACAAAGATTCTTAACGTCAACATCTAAGTTCGAACAATACTCAGTTAAGAATCTTAAAGGGTGGTCCTTAGAGGACATTACTTGGGCTCTCACTAAACTTAACAAATCAAGAGCACCAGGGCCTGACTGTATTCCCCCATGTGTGCTAAAAGAAAATATGGAACTATGGGCACCGATGTTAAAACTTCAATTTGATGAGATTATTACCTCATCATGTGTCCCTAAACCATAGATACAATCGATTATAGTGCCTATCCATAAGAAAGGACCCAGATCAAATCCTTGAAACTTTCGGCCCATCGCCTTGATTGATGCAAGCGCAAAAACATTTGCAATCTTACTATTGCAACAGCTGAATGAAAACATAAAGCTTCGATAGGATTTCGTGCCAGGATGGGAACGGCCTTGAATGCAACTGTTCTGGCTCATTTAATTGCTCAAACTAAGATCCCCTATACATGGCATCTATCGACTTATCAGCAGCTTTCGACTGCGTAATAAGAAATTCACTGTGGAAAAGACTTGAAGAAAAAGGTATACCACAAGATCTAATTGCATTGTTAGCCAAACTACATCAAGGCACATCATATCTAGTCTGCATTAATGCATCTGGTTCTACTACTGTCCCGATTCCAACCCTGTTTAACCTCTACCTCGCGGACATCAAACAAATATGGACAACTGAAATAACATACCCAGCGAAACTGGGACACTTGAGAATTCAGTGGATCGCTTTTGCTGATGATGTCCTAATTTTTGACCGAACTCCCTATGGCCTCCAAAAAAAGCTTGCAATATTTGCCGATTATTTATACAAGCATAATCTAACCTGTAAAGTCGAGCAATCAAGCATCTTCATTCTTCATAATATGAAGAAAAAAATATCCACTATGCAAAGGACAGTTAACGCAATACCCATGCCCATCAATGCAAATATGAGATACCTGGGATATGATGTAATAGATTGTCCCACTAAAAAACCATGGTTCTCAAATCTAAATATAAAAAAAGCTGTTCTAATTACTCAGATGCGTATAGTATTTATGAAGCACTGCAAATTCTCCATAGAACCACTCTTACAGTTCCACTTGTTGAAAGTGGAAGCTATTCTTTTATACGGGCTGGACTTGTGTTTGTGTAATATTGATTCAATTCTGGATGAAATCCAGGGGCAAATGTGGAAGGCTGTATTGAGGCTACCAAATGCATTACCAAATTGTATCCTAAAACAGGAACTGGGCATTTCTGCCTTATCAGCGAGATATCATTGGCGGCAGTTAACGAACTATGGTAAGATTCTATTTCCGCCTCCCCGAACACTCTATGAGGAATTCTCAATAATGATTAAAAATCGGGCTCCAAACTCATTGCTTTGTTTTCAAATCTGATGATTAGCAAATTAGATGAATGTGGATTAAAAACACTAGATCTTGAATTTCGCTCTGCTACAGTAAAAAACGCCTATATGAGTATGACTGGTCAATCACAGTGAGGGATATGTCCTCCAAAAAATTATATGTGGAGGCGGCTAAATTTGCCACATTGAGAATCCCGTTAAAGCCATACCTCAAAGAATTTCCGGCAAAAGTGTTCCGGGACTTATATCTGAGATTCAAGCTTAATTTGCTACATATGTTTGAAAGGACTTGCAACTGGGACAATCACGACTTGTGTAGATTTTGTCTAGGAAATGACTACTTGGAAAACCTAAAACATCTAACCATTTACTGCACGCATTTCAATGCCTTAAGATATTCTCTTATTGGTCCCGAGATTTTGGGGATGACGCATGAAGCAAGGGAATGGAGCTGGAACAAGTTTATGTGGGGATACTCATTCAGGGTAGTTCTATCATTATGTAGGTTTCTTGAGAAATTAGTTTTGGAATTGCATTCAAAGGAATCTCAATACTAAAGAGGTACCGTTTTTATGTACTGACAAGATGTCACTTATTTGTTTGAAAAGTATCTAAAATTATTATTACACAGAATAAAATGTTAATCAAATCCAAGTATCTGACACTGAAATGTTTTGTCTATCTCAAAAGTATCCATAAGTACATCCTTTATTATGTAAAGTAAATGTAAAGTGAATATTCTGTAATGAAATTTTTAAGTAATTGTAATGTTATTCTTAAGATGTTGTAAAAAAAAGTTTGTTAATTAAACTAATAAACTTTTATGTAAAAAAAAAATTGACAGTTATTCACGCTTTTGGTTGGTTACCCAGTGTCAGATCTGTACACATTTTTCTACATATATGCGCATGACATCTGGGCATAATCCTGTGAAGTTTCATATTTCTAACAGCATCACAACTGCTACAAAATCAAATTTCGGTAGTCCTGTCTCTGAACATAGCACAGAGTTCAGAGTAGTTTCAAACTGTGGGCAGAATGTTCATGTCAACAACCTATAATTTACAGATTTTTACAAATTTTGCACAGTTCTCTGTGAGTCTTTTTCAAAAAGTAGTTTCCTTGTGGTTTAAGATACACATATCTGTCTGGTCCCGCCCCCATGGTTTGGCTGGGTCCAGAGCACTCCTGGCCTCTTCCTGATGGCAGTTAGTTTCTGTTGACACCTGGATTTGCATTCCCTTTCAATCCAGGAAGCCTATTGTCTCTCCCCAGAAAAGCAGAGCAAAATCCCCTCCTCCTTTCATTAGCATCTCAATGACAATTCCTGGGCAGAGAGCAAAAGGAAGGCACCCTTTGTTGGAGCAAACTGTGGAATGTGCTTTTGAAGTCATCTGTAGCTGGCATCAGTTCACTTTAAAAATCTTTGTTTAAAATTGTCTTTTCTAAATAAACTTTACATTTTCAACAAATATACACACAGATCTCTTCATTCCAGTCTTTTTAAAACATAGAAATTGAATAGTAACAACCTATATTGCTTTTGATGGCAGGTATCTTCTTTTCCACAATTTTATTTTAAGACACAAGTTTTAAACTGCCAGTATAAGTAAATGACAGCTTTGACAAAGGCGAGCGGCGGTACTGCACCCATATTCTGACATATTTTCCCAGGCAAGCACCTTTTTGAAGGTGGAGTTTCTTGTGATGAAATGTGCTTCTCCTGACATTGTGCTAATGGGGATTCCTTAAATAAGGTGATGGTTAACACCCAACAATGATGTTGGATCTTTTCTGGTGTTTGGAAACCATTATTTTGCAATTTCAACAGCCAAGGAAAAACGGATTTTAGAGCACTTCTGGGTTTTCCTGTCAATGCAGCACTGCCTTTTCAGGTAGTTCCATTTCACCCTGTGGGCAGCCCAATGACAGGTTTTGTCAGTGTGGTCTCCTGTTTTACCACTGCCAGAGGCAAAATAGATTTGGTAGCCTATTTTTCCGGTTTCCCTGCGCACTTCTCAAAGATTTTTAGCGCGAATAGGGCTTTTCGGCGGCCATTCTGTTGTTTTTGATGAAAGCAGCACACAGTGATGTTGCAGAGCAGAGCCTTGTCGTCAGAACATCCCACAACATATATATTTTCCTTTTCAGTTAATCATGAGGAATTAAATAAGATGACACCCAGGTCTGACCCATTTTTTGCAGAGCGAAGTGGAAATTTTCTGATGTTTCCGTAAAAAGCATACCAGTTATGAATATGTAATATATTACCCATATTCCTAATTTTACCTTATACCCATTCACCAACTCTCACATGAGGAACATTTTCAGATTAGCCAGAAACACATCTTAGGTTGCCATTATAAAACCGCTTTTAATTGCACACACACATGCAAGCCCTTTTTATGTCAGGGGGCCTCATTCCGAGGTTGGTGGTAGTCATGGGGCTATTTGCGCCATGACTGCTACCATTGACGGGTGCAGCACCGGTCTAGTTCAATGGGGACTTACCGGTGTAGTCCGATCTTTGCGGGACCGGTAAGTCCCCATTGAAAATGCCATTCCCCATTCCCATTTGAGACCCCATAGGGCTCAATGGGAATGGGGACGACGCAAATAACGGGATGGCGTATGTCAAGCCCGTTATTTGCACCCTGGTCCCATCCACAATGCCAGGTCAGACCAGGCATTAAAGAGGGACCCGCTAAGGGACCTCGTAGTAGGGCGGTAAGGGATTACCGGCACCGGTCTCCTTACCAGTGCCCAGTATCCCTCACCGCCCAACTTGGAATGAGGCCCAGTGTTTAAAAATCCTGTTTTCAATGTGAAAGGGGCCTTTGATTTGTCTTCTTGCTTTGTGAATTAAAATGCTGATTTTCCTTGGGTAGTGACAGATAGGCCTTTCCCACATTACCCTTCTCTTTTCATTTGCAATCACACATGCAAAACCTTGTTTGTGTCAGTGTTGAAAAATTTGGCTTTTCAGGTGAAACAAAGCTTCAGTTTTCCCTTACAGTCATACAGGCAAAGCTGTTTTTGGTTTTAGTGTTGAAAAATCCTGTTTTTCAGGTGAAAGGGAACTTCAGTTTAGGGCCATTGAATGCAACCCACATCCCCATTGTTGAAGTAGATGCTGAGGATATTCCAGATGTAGCTTTTGCACAAAGAAATGAACCCTTGCTAGCAGAACCATTTCTTTGGGCATTACTGGAAGAGTAATGAAGGGAAAACAAAGGGGACATCTGGGCTGTTATATAGCATAGATGTTGGACCAGGCAGTGTTTCTCGGTCACAAATCATGGTACCGAAAAGCCATAAGAATATTGTCCTAGATATTGCTCACTCTCATTTAATAGAGGGGCATCGTTGTAAGTGGAACATCAGAGATCCACCTAAAATGGAGGAGACCTTAGAAAACTAAAGGAAGGAGACAGCACATGGACCATTTGGGGAAGAGAAGGGGCTACTAGAGCCCGGGGCAGAGAATGTGGAGGGAAATAAAGAAGGTATGTTATACCTGTGACTCTGAGTCTCTCTTTTAAGTGTGGTTGGAAAAACAAGGTGTGCAAGGAGACTGGGCCACACGTCCCTAGCACAGGGCACCACAACTGGCAATGAGGATAGGATATGACCATGACATGGAACAAATGAAAAGGAGGGCAATACACCCAATTATACTGCTGATCTCACCACCTGTAAGGAAAATAGGGCACTCAGCCCACAGTGGAAAGGGCAATATGCCCTCTCATGCCACCGACACTGGCTCTTGTGAAAAACATATATTAACAAAGAAGGAAGGAGAGTAATCCGCCCAATTACTTTGTTGATCCTGGTACTGGAAAAAAGAAGAACTGAGGAACATCCGCCCAATTCCCCCATTCCATCCTGATATGAATGATAGGGCACTCCACCAAATTACATTGCTGATCCCGGCCCCTACAAGTGGTAAAACGGCAATCTGCCCTGCCAAACCTAGCTCTCAACACGACTTAAAGGGGCAACCAGCACTCGGCTGCCCGGCATACTGTGACGGATAAATAAAAGGAAGCCTGCCCCAGATGACAGCTCTGATGATCCTAGCACATCTGTGGCGCTCCATCACTGACTGCAGGACACAACATTGAGAAGACCTACATGCCACGACAGGCATCCTACCTTCGCTGTTCCCAGTTGAACAATTAGCGGCTCTCAGCGATACTCCACACTCCGCCGATCCCAGCACAAGCAAGAGGCTGTGCCTCACTGACATGCCTGCACTCCTGCCCAAAACCTACACCATGATAACTAGTAGTGCAAGTTACAGCACACAGGACGCTGCTCCAGCAATAAGCTAGCTATAAACCGCGATAGTGGTAGCAGCTTCTGCTCCATCAATTCCACAGGACCATTATCCAAAGGGCATCCCAGCACGAAAGCTCTCCTCTATTCATCCAAATACTGAACTTATCCAGTACACTGAAGAAGTGCTGTCCAAGCAACAGCTAAATCAGCAGGGGGTGCACTCAATGGAAGCTGAGAGAACCTGGACAACAGAGAATTACATGCAAAGTGAGAAAGAGGGAAATGAATCAGTGTTAGAGGAGCTCCTGAACATAATGGCCAAGAAGGGACACGGGATAGCCAGTATCCAGAGCAAAGTAAACATAGTGGGAAATGGGTTTCATCAACAGAGGATGAAAAAGAATGACAAGAAAATACATCAGTGGAAAGCAAAGGAAACTGTGGGATAGTCTAGAAAGTGGATGAGGGAGAAAATGATAGCCACTTCCAAGGAGTATAAGGAACAGTGGCATGTCGTGGAGCTTGATACTAATGAAGTGGTGCAGGTACACCATTTCGCGCTATATCTCCATACAGCGTCAGAGATGATGAGGGGTTAAAAGAGCTTGGAGGGCTGGAAGAAGCATATCAGAAGAAGTACTCTGGTCCAGAAAGTATTCATGGTTTGGCACAGAGGAGGCAGGGCGCAGGTGAAGATGAAGAAATGCTAACAAGCGACGGACCAAGAAGAATACAGCAAAGACCCCCCCCCGAGGATAGTAGAAGAAATAGGATCTATACAAAAGATGATAAGCAAGTAGGAGACATTGTAGGAACATGAGAGATCCACCTTAAATGAAGGACAACCTTAAAAGGCCATAGGAAGTGTGGGATGTATTGACCCACTTTTGCTCTGCTGTGCTGCATCACTCTGTTATGGTGGTGCCAGAAACAGCAAAAGGGCCGCAAAACCCTTGTGCGCGCCAAAACCCCAGAAAATCGCCCTTTTCAATGCACAAAAAGATGGCTGCCCAATCTGCCACGTATGTTGTTAGTGGTGGAACAGAGCTCTCACTACTGAAATGTGTCACTGGGCTCCACAACAATTGAAAGTGGAGTGCAGAAGGAAAAAGCAGTGCTTTGCTAAATGAAACTCCAATATTGCATTAAATCACCTTTTCTTTGCTGCTGAAACTTCAGAATGCCGGTACAGAACACCTTTCAAATATTCAAAATTCTCGCTGGGTGCTACAATTCACTTAGTTTAAGGAATCACTGCGAACTTACAAGGTCCTGAAAGGCTAAGAGTATAAAGAGATCTTCACAGCAAAAGTGGCCTGCCTGTGGATCTGTAGAAAAACCTCTGCGCCACAGAGGGCTACCTGTGATGACAGCTGTCAGGGGCCCTCCTGATTAAACTTTAACATGTTATAAACTAAAAGTCAAATGTTTGCAATATAAGAGGCCTGTTACTGATAATAAACCATATTGTAGTTGTTTGTGATCCCATAGGTTAAAACTTGAATGAGAATTCTATCTGTTATTTGATACAGCAAGTTTGTTTTGTGCTAAGGAAAAGCCAAAATAATTTAATAATTAAATTAAACCTGGCTGAGCTGCAAGAACTGGAAAGACAGGTTTCTCTCCCAGAAAGAGGGCCTCCCTCTCAGCCGAAACTCACAGGGAGGTGATAATTGCTGGTTAGCCCAGGACTAAACAATGGACATCCTCCAGCCCTGGACACTGGAGGTGTGAAGGCGATCGTAAATGGCTCTTGGCAGGAAAATGCCCCAAGCAGGGGGTGTTTCTGGACTCCAGGGAGAGACCAAGGGGTGGAACCAAGCGACAATCTGTTGCTGAACCTGGACAAAGAACACATTTTAAAAGACCTATAACTTGCTATCCAAAATGGTGAAAAATATAAAAATGACAGAGCTGTTAATTTAATTTCTGGCTGCACGTGTGAAGAGGCGGCAGAACTTTGTGACATGTTCTGGACAGGAATGGCAAGATATGTGATTTTACGCAAAATGTATGAGGTTAGAATTGTGAAAATGTACACGCATGTCCCCATGTTAAACACGCATATTTGTGGAAATTTGCAGAAAAATCGGAAAGTGTGTTCATATCGAAAAGGGAAAAATTCTGTAGAAAGGGGAGACACGATCCCACCACTTCGGGGTTTTGAGGAATAGCTGCTATGTAAAATATGGCATCTTTATGTGTGATTTGTATAAAGGTGACCAATGTAGAAATTTACATTTAATATAAAATCAGACTTGGAGACTAATGGCTAAAGGGAGGTCTCTGAGGATTGTAATGCAAATCATAAAACTTGACATCACCCAGCCTTGAGCCAATCACTCAAATTGCAAGGCGGAGATGAAGTATTGACCCTATCCCAGCTCAAAGGGGCAAGCTTAGCTAAGCCGGCCCACACACCCCCTTTATGATGTCATTTTATAGCATAAATAGAGACAGCTGACCAGACATAGGGACAGACAGATCCACTCACCCTCCTGATGCTGGTGGAGCACCCTGCTGCTGAAATCTACATTTTCCTTGTTCCAGACTCCAGAAACTTGGCAAAGCAAATGCCTATTGCATAGCTGAACCATTCTCAGCAAGGCCTCAAATTCTAGAACAGAACCTCAAAAGCCTAGGGGAAGCATCATTATACAGCCGAGCTGTGCTGTTAATGCTTGCCTGCTGAAGTGAAAGATCCTCAGAACCAAGAAGGGCAGATCCCATCCAGTCCTGTGCCATGCTGTGACCAGAGCACCTTGCTGACCCTGTCCAGTCCTGTGCCGTGCTGTGACCAGAGCGCCTAGCTGACTCTGTCCAGTCCAATGTGCCCAGCTGTCAGTCCCTGATAGGTCCAGAATCCTGACGGTCCAGAATCCTGACAGTCCAAAATCTTAAATCCATTTTGTTTTGTGAGTATTAACAGAAACCCATGCATTATCTCGTCCCCTCCTAACCTTTGAACTATCCTTACGTCCATAATCAGTAATATTGTTAAAATCTGTGGTGAAATCCCATTCTGTCTATCTGCAAAAGCATCTTTTTCCTAGTCATTTGTCAACTTGATCTATTAGTTTCATTCGAGTGACCAGCCTAGCGCTCCAAGGTGGACAGCGAGGAACCAGGACTGAGTCTCATGTCACTCCTGACTCTTACCTGTGCCGTCCTGTTGGCTTAGCTTGGATGCTCTAGTCCATAGCCAATATTTTCTGATTTTAAAACTAAAGCCTCTTTCCATTCTCGTGCCTATCTTGCAAAAACAACCTTTACTAAAATCGCTATAACTCCCTCAGTTTTTGTGATAGAAATGTAATTTCAACTCCTACATATAGCTAGTATCCATATCAATAGTATGATTCTCCCGTTACTGTGAATACCGCACACAGAAAAGTTTACCACAAATTTTCATTTTGAGAAATTTCTACATGTGTAAAATAGATTCAACTGCTTCTGACTTGGATTTTAAGATTGCAAATGTTTTCTGCTGACTAAATCATTGCTTATGTTTGTGTGCAACTGTTCAAGGTGGCTCCCATAGGTATTTACAACAATTTAAGCCTTTTTCCACACATTTAGAGTTCTTGCTCAGCCACTTTAAAAGTCATTCTGACAGTTGAAAAGCCCCCTTCGTTTTTCTCTTTCTGTGTAAGGGGGGAAGGGGGAAGTGAGACACTGTTTGACCTGTACTATTCCTGAATACCTGCTCTCTCCTTCCATCTCTTTGCATTGCCTATTGGGGGGTTGAGAAGTGTTGCAGGGGGAATTTCTAACCATTGTGCTAACTGACCTGAAACCAACACAAAAGTATTAGTTTCTGTGCTGCATTTGTTCGCTCATAACTTAGTCCCAATGTATTAAAGACATCATTGCGTGTTCTGTCACCCCATTGGTGATTGTTGTTTACCTATTAATATATATATATATATTGTGTTTTTGATCTTAACTAAGTAAATAAATAATACCTTTTACAAACCAGCCTGATTTCTGGTCCAGCGTGACCCAGGGTATTCTTAAATGAGGGGTGTGTTAAAAATAATTGAATATATATATGAAATAGGTTTTTCCATTGTGCTGTACACTAGGCCGGGAGCAGAGTGTATCGCCTGATTGAACTCCTTAACAGAAGGAGACAGCACAGGGACCGAGGGGGGAAGAGGAGGGGCTACTAGAGCCTGGGGACAGAGAACAGAATAAAGAAGGTCTGTTGTACCCTAACAAAGGACACAACAGGCATCTCAGAACTACGAAGACTCAGGCACAAATTGCGAACCAATTTTATTGGCCAGGAATGTATGCTCATTTAAAGAATCGTATCAGCACTTGTGCCTTATGCCAGAAAACCAGTACTCAAATCCCTCCTCCAGTTCCCTTACAACCCTTAGCAATTATAGATGTACCCTTTTCTCATATAGGTATGGGTTTAGCGGGCCCTTTAGAAATATCAAAACTATGGAATCAGTATATACTGGAGCTCTTAGACTATGCCATGTGTTACCCTGAGGCTTTTCCATTATGGAATAATACCTCACAGTAAATCTTAAAACACTTACCTCTGTTCTTCTCTAGAACTGGGTTTCCAAAAGAGATGTTGACAGATCAAGGATCTATGTTTATGAGTAGACTTATGGCAGAGGTCAAAGAGATCCTTCAGATGAAAACTTAGAGTACCTCCATTTACCATCCCCAAACTGATTGGTTGAAATATTTAATCAAACTTTGAAACACATCCTAAAGAGGTTGGTGTAAGCAGATGGGAATAACTGGGATGTCCTGATACCATAAGGCACTGTTTGCAGTTCGAGTTTGTGTATGGGAGAGAACCAGGAGATGTGCTAGATATGTTACAGGCAACGTGGGAAGAGAGAGAAAAAGCTATCCTTATCTCAAATGCCCAGCGATTGAAAGAACATTTGGCAGTGGTTAGAGCAATTGAATACACTAACATGGCATTAACACAAAAACATCAGAGGGAATACTATGATAATAAAGCAGTGACAAGATCTTTTTCTGTGGGTCAAAAGGTATTGGTTCTACTTCCCTCCTCCGAAAACAAAATGTTCTCCAGGTTGCATAGTCCCTATGAGGTCATAGAACAAACAGAACCGTCCAACTACTGAATCTCACAACCAAATAGAAAAATGAAAACTCACGTCTATCATATTAACCTTCTTAATGAGTGGAGAAAAATTCCCATTCAAAATACCTCAGTAATATTAACAAGTCTACTGAGGGATGAAAATGATTCTAACAAAATAATTTCCCTAGATATGGCACAAAACCAAAAACAAGATTTAATGGACCTTCTACAGCAATTCCCTGATGTGTTAAGAACTGAACCGGGGAGAGTTAAAGTAGTGTTTCATTATATTTGTATGCCTCTCTGAAAGGTTGTATATCTTTAGCCTTACCGAATTCCTGAGAGTAGGATAATAATTATTCAAGAAGAGTTAAAGCTTTGTTAAATGCTGATATTATTAAACATTCACAAAGCCTGTTGTCTTCTGCTATTGTACTAGTCACTAAACTAGACCAGTCATGGAGATTTTGTATTGATTTCTGAAAGAGGTTAAAGAGGTATCAGAATTTGATAGGTACCCCATGCCTAAAATAGACAATCGTACTGACAGGATGGGTAATGCAGTATACGTTTTAACAATTGATCTGACCAAAGGATATTGGAAAGTTCCAGTCAACCCCGCTGATAAGCCAAACACTGCCTTTTCCACTCCTATTGCTCTGTTTTAATTCAATGTTTTACCCTTTGGCTTACAAGGGGCCCCGTCCACCTTTCAAAGATTGATGGATCAAGTTCTTTGTCCATATGATTCTTTCTGCAGAACTTATATAGATGATATTATCATTCACAGTAAATCATGGAAAGAAGATATGTCCCATTTATATCTGGTTATTCCAGCTCTAAGAAACATTCGACTCACTGAAAATCCAAAACAATTTCATTTAGCCAGATCTGCAGTGAAATATCAAGGCTTTATTGTTGGAAAATGATTGGTCCAGCCCCAAACTGAAAAGGTTAGAACCATTGAACAAACCCAAGCCCCTAAAACCAAGAAAGAACTCAGGGCCTTTCTGGGATTAGTTGGATATTATAGGTGATTCATTCCTAATTGTGCCTCTATCACTTCCCTTCTAACAGACACACGTAGAAATACAGAACCAGTGAGAAACTTGAGGCATCCTTTGTTCAGGTGCCAGGGAAGGGCCATCGCACTTTATTCCCAACCCTCCGAGCAGAGAAGTGAGGCTGGATCACCTGAGATGGGGGTCCTTGAGGACTGCAGAAGGAATGCCCTTAGGCGAGACTCAGTATCCCCTTTTGACACACCACTACCCGACATCCCCTCTGTCTGTATGGGATATTGTCACCAAAGTCCCATCCTACCCCAACCTTTTCCCATACTGAAAGAAGGCAAAACCATCAGGGAAAACCAAGACCATCCCTAAATTCCAACATGAGTTTTACCCCTTTCCTCAAAACCCACTTTTCAACAACCCTATATTCAAACCCCTTTTCCTGGCGAAAATCTACAACATCTTTATCCCTTTTTGTAAAACACCACAATTCCCATAATCCATTCCACTATTGAAATACCCTAGGACTGAGACGAGGAAGAGAATGACTGAAAGTATGAGGATTACTGAGTCGAAACCATTTGAGAGACAGAAGACAGACTATCCTATCCTGACAGTAAGCTATCACACTAATAGAGTCGGGCAAGGTCAGGCAGCCGCAACCCTGACAAATCACCTGCAAACAATTAACACCTCACAGGTGTAGAAAAGGAGACTGCACAGGGAGAGAGGGCAGTTGCTCTTGGGAAGCCAGGCTGCAGGGCTGAGTCCGGCAGAGGATCCCTACCTAAGTACGAAGCACTCAGAGAGCAGCAATTGGGAAAACAGGAGGATGGTTGTGTGGCTGAGACCAACAGGGGATCCCTTCTCAGTCCCAGACCTACTGGTTACCTGACCTTGAGGAGAATGGAACGCTGGCCCATTGTGGCTAGACGGTTGCAGCAAGACGAGGGAGCCATGCCTCCGTGGAGCCAAAGTGGGGCGTGCTGCTCACAGTGAGCCATATCCAGGCCAGTGCTCGTTCCTTTGGGACACTGATAAACAGGGAAAAAATTGCACTCTGGGTACTGTACGGCACTCCCTTCCGGTTGAATGGAAGAGTTGGGGAGGAAGCTTCCAGGGTGAAGGACCGAGATGGGGATGAAGGACATGCACAAAGGTTCCTGCTTACCTCCAGTGGGAACAAAGTGTATGGGGAAGAAAAGTGCTGCAGGTGGTGAGACGCTGACCTCAACATTGGAAGCAGCCGGCATTCCCCACAGCACAGCATCTTGTCCTGAAGCCTGGAGGAGCAGGAACTCCCTCCACCCATTGCAGGAGCAGTAGGCAACTGGATCGATGCCCATGTGCCCTGCCAGATGAAAGGTAGGCCATATGCCCCCCTTAGCTGCATTCCTGAACTCAGCAGCGTGAATGTGTTTTTTTTCAAAACTACGGCGATATAATTAATTATATCCGTGCCGTTCGATGGATTTGCCGAGCTGCCCCTCTTGCACCAGGATTTGTCCCAGATCTGCACTGTGAGTGCATCAGCCTCCATTTCAAGCCACGAGGCTTGCCACCTTCCAAGATGGCCATCAGCCATCTACACAACCACCCATCCGGCCCCTCAGCACTGTGCGCACTGTGATTGGCTCAATTCACGAATTTACAGCCAACCACAAGCCGGCAGGCTGGGAGCCGGCCCACACTCTAAGGCACACGATTGAAGGCGCAGTGCCTGTCTCTCGCCTCTCTACGCCGGCGAGCCCAGGCCCATGACCATTACCCCTTCTGGCCATCCTTCAAATTAACGGGGTAAGCGTGCCGCTCTCCCCCACAACTTTGCCATTCACCTGTAAACAGTGACCTGAACTGCTCCCCAACTATCACAGAATCGCTGCACATGCACCACCTAACATTGCCACCCCTGAGGTCCATTTTGCACTGTTGTGCTCAGAATCTACTACATAATACATCATCTCATGACTCGCAACTACTCAACTTTGCTACCTTTGTGTGACCGTTACTATTACCCACTGAGCTAGGCTCCTGCTCTGCATTAGCATAAGCATCCAGCCCACTCTTGTCTCATATCAGCTATTTCGAATCTAGTCTTTGCCTGCCTTGATGTTGCATAACTGAAAATGCCCTGCTGTAGCCTAACTGAAATTGCCCATTTTCTGCACCTTGTTAGCAATTTCAAATCTAGCCTATGCCTGCCTTGTTGTAGCCTAACTGATATTGCCCATTCTCTGCATAATATCAACTAAGGAGCCTAGCCAACGCTGCATTCCTAACTATGCTCCCTTGGCTCATTCTCACCATGTTGCCTTTTTGCATCATGAACAACAGCATTCCATGTAGCAGCAACAGCTACATACCATACAATAATGGACTAGCTAACCTCGGTTGCCCTAGACACCATCCCATCCCCTGTCCCACACCCTTCCTGCCCACCCTTCCACCATTCCCACACATCGCTCACCAACACCATACTGCTAAAGTTAGTGCCACACCAGCTAACACCCTACCCAACATTACCAACCTCACTAAAGATGACCACACTGCTACCAACCCCAACCCTCCCAATCAATTAGGTTACCACCCCACAACCAACTCTACCCTCCCTCACTGCAACAACAGACTTGGCGCTAGACTCCATACCACGTCTAGCAAGCTGCCTGCCATACCCATGACCAAGGCCCCCATTAGGAAATAGCGCCAATGCCACTAACACGGCATCTCTAAAAGGAGCACTACCCAATGTGAGATCCCTAGTAGCTCATCCCACCGAAATTGCTGGCATCATCCTTTCAGCAGACCTTGACTTCCTTGCTACTACAGAAACATGGCTACATGAAGCAGCAGGACCATACCTTACTCTTGCTATTCCCGACAACTACTCCATCCTCAGAACGGGCAGACCCAATGATCGCGGAGGAGGTGTAGCAGTCATATTCAAATCCTCACTCGACCTCAGGCCCATCACTTCCCCCCCACTAAAAGCCTGCAAGCACCTCACCATTAAATTACAAACCACCCCTAAGAGCACAATTACTCTGCAATTAATATACAGACCCCCAGCCCCCACAGGCTCCTTCGAGGAAGACATTACCACCCTCATAGCAGAGAACTCTAAGCCCCATTCCCAAAATATCATTCTAGGAGACTTTAATCTAGGGTATAATGACCCTAACGACACTCCAGCCGCCTCCTTGGCTAACGCCCTATCTGAGTATGACTTTACTCAAGTCATTACATACCTACCCACCAGAAAGGTAGAACTATCGATTGGGTCGCAGCCCATAACTGCAATATCACCTGCAGAGCACATTTCCCACATAAAAATATCTCGCAAATGGCTATCCATTCAACACAAAATTGACTTAAAAACCCTCTGCCTTACCTACAAAGCCCTAAACCACCTAGCGCCCCCTTATCTCACCGACAAACTCAATTTGAAACCAAGTACGAGAATCACTAGATCCTCCAATACTCTCTGCCTCACTGTGCCCAGATTCAACACCAAAAGAGCTGGTGGCTCGAGTTTCACTGTCCTTGCCCCTCAACTTTGGAACACTCTGCTGCTGAACATCAAATCGACCAAATCCTTCCAACTGTTCAGGAAATTAGTCATTAGCTGGCTCTTGGAGAAACCAATCCTAAGATAGACTAAGCACATTACTAACTGTATATATTGTACATACCTTAGAAATGTTTAACCGCGCGATCTAACTACCCTGCTTGTATATATTGTATATTGCATATTACCTCTACAATTGTATAACTGCAAAATCTATATATATTGTACTTATGTAACCTGTCCTTTAAGTGCCCATTTACCCCTGGGTCTGGAGCGCTATATAAAACAAATAAACAAAGAAACAAAAAAACATAGCTTTGGCTGGTGAGTTTCTGAGAGTTGGGAAACCTGGCACACATGTGAGACTGAAGCTGGGATTTAATAGAACTGTGTGAATCCTTTTTTCATAAGCCTAAAATCCAACACTAACCATAAGATGAGGTGCATTATGGTATTTGTAGGGAAAGTACAAAAAGCAAAGACATTTGCACATTGCTCATAAACTGTGATATCACTTTGACCAAGTATAACAGTATGCTGAAACCAACTTTGCCAAAACCAAAAATCGTGTGTGAGAGAAGTTGACGCATTGGGGTGGCCTCCAGGAAGGGTAAGTACCCAGGAGGGCTGCAAAGATCCCACTATAAAGAACTAATCATCATCATCATCATCATTATTTCTATTTCGGAAGTGCACACGACAATCCATGAAAACAATAAAAATACAAAAATAAATTTCAGACATGTTACCCGAGGAAGGAATACAGTCTATGAGATTTCTAGGAAGCCCCTAAAAATTCACAGTCTAACATATTAGTTATCAAACAAAATCTCCTTTCAAATTGCACTACCAAGCATGCGGTTCCTTAAATAAAGTGCTGATTTTCAATATGAGAGCAAGGACCAAACCACACGAGATGAGTCAGCCCAGAACACGTATATTAAAGTAGGCTGATATTGCACAAAACCCATTTCTCACAATAGGGGCCGTAGAAAGGAGGTTGGTGCTTTTTCATATGTGGGAAAAAAAAACACCAACTGTTCAAGGTCCTTGTGTAGCGCATCACACAGAGGACAGGTCCAATTGGCATCTCCACCTGTAATGGACACAATCGAACCCTGCCTTAGTTATAAGTACACTACTAACCATAAGACAAGGTGCATTATGGTACTTGTGGGGAAAGTACGAAAAAGAAAGACATTTGCAAATTGCTCATAAACTGTGATATTAATATGTCCAAGGATAACAGTACGCTGAAACCAGCTTTGCCAAAACCAAAAAAGTGTGTGAGACAAGTTGCCACATTGGGGCGGTCTCCAGGCAGGGGAAAGGACCCAGGAGGGCTACAAAGAGTGAAAGCATTGGGGTGACCTCCAGGTGGGGATGGACCCAGGAGGATTGCAGAACCCCACATTAGATGTGAAGTTGAAAAAATGCCCGGGGCACGTATCGATGACAGCCAGAGTATCGGAGGGGTCCCGTGCAGGGCTGGTGAAAATACTGTGCGTTCTTCGAAAGGCTCTGATATTGTAGCAAAGTATACAATTGGGAATACAAGCGAAACCATCTAATAGAAACTGTGAACTATAAGAATTTAAACCCGCCAAAGGTGGAATAAAAAGCATAGGGGAAGGGTACCCCTATAGAAGCTAAAGTGAAATTTAACTGACCAGGGTCCGAAACTCAAGGGAGAGAGACCAGAGAGACCTTTTTTGAGAAAGTGAAAAAAACCTTCTGAGTCTTGTGACATTTGTTGAACTTTAAAGGCTTGAGTTCTTTTCCCTTGGGGAAGGGAGTTGCTGAGAAGCTCCCATGCCATAGAGGGAGCGCTGTATATACCATCTACCTGACTAGAACTCTCTCAGCTGTGGTTTTACCATTGGAACAAAGAAGACAGCCTGCTATCCTGACTTTATGTTGAAATATGTTTTTGGCTTGAACATTCACATTTCCCCTCACTAGTTTCTGTAGGAGCTTAGGGCAGGTAAAAAGTGTATTAGTGTAATTATTATTTTTTTGAACTAAACTGACTAGGACTGTTTTTATTTTATTTAATGGTCGAGATTACTCCCATTCTAGAGTTAAGGCGAAGTAGGACCCTTTTTGAAGCTGTTTAATAAACACCCTTCAATTTGTTATTTTGTGTTGTGGTCCTGCTTTTGATACCATGGGTCCATCACAAACCCCAGATACTTAAATGGTGCCCAGAAGTATGTTTTGATACATTGAAGCATATCTTGTGTAGTGAACCGGGACTGAAGGTGGCAGACTTCATTAGGGAATTTATCCTATTTATCCTACTGACGGATGCAACATATGCTGGTTTAGGGGCAGTTATTTTGCAATATCATAATTGTATAGAACATCTTTATCCTCTATATCAGTAGAACGTTATTTCCTCAAGAGAATTTACAACTCTTGAGCTTGAAGCAATGGCTATTAAGTGGGGTGTTTCGGCGGAATGAAGCAGAGTGATACATACTCTGTTGTCTTGCTGAATAAGGGGCAAAATGAGAAAGGAGAATTGTGTGTGGCTAAAACTGCTACATTAACATATTGTAGAGCAGAGTGAAACTGACATTTTCATCACAGGTTGCCATCTGAACCCTGGAGACCTGCTGATCCATTGCTCTGCTGTGGATTGCTTCCATCTGCAGGATCGCCTTGCAACTATCCCGCAAGCCAGGAATTACTCATATTTGGCAAATGCAGTGTGTAGCACTCGCATGCAGCGGAGTGAGGCAGAGTGAGAGACTGCAGTCTTGCAGTTCATCTGTCGAAGGTAATAAGCATCTCTGTAGAGGTAAACACATATCATCTGTGCTTATTTGCAAATACGTACCATTAGGACAATCAATTGGCTGCTTTCCTCGTATTAGTACTTTAATTTAGGTATTGCCACGTTCACGTGGTATTCGGGTCCAGGATTAACAGGAAACAAATGAAGCCTGCTAACCCCTCGACCAGTAAAATTGCAAAAAAACACAGTCCTGATAAATCGATCTATGTCTGCCAACTCTGCACATCTAAAATCAAATGCACATTATCAACCGGTCTCTTCGCCTGAAAGAACTATGGCACAGATTGTGGCAGGGACTGGAGGGAATAATGTTTGCCAGCAAAGATGCAGAGAACATTTAATCTACTTATGATTCAAGCCAGGTCTGGATGGCAATGAATGGTGTTTGCCTGAATAGTGTGAAAACAGAAATTCTTATTTTTGAGTCACCTCAAACTCGGGCCAAATTAGTTGCTCAGTAACTGGCTTCATTATAGATCGACACCTTATTAAAAAAGTTACGAAATTTAAGACCCTCTGCGTTACATTGGAATCATCATTATGCGCCGAAGCCCATGTAGCGAGCATAGTAAATAATTCCCAATATTATCTGAGATTACTATGTCTAGTGAAACCATACTTCTCTACTACTAATTGTGGAACGCTGGTCAAAGCCTTAATTATGCCGAGGCTAGATTATTGTAATGCCTCATTGTGCAACACTAGCAAGGTTTGCATGAAAAGGCTTCAGATTTTACAAAGTGATGCAGTTAGAATTGTAAAAAAACATCTCAAGACGTGATAATATTTTGGTGCACAGAAGAGAGCTACACTGACTCCCGGTTGAGGCTAGAATCTATTTCAAAGTAAACATTATCACTCATAAATGTCTATTCGGGCAAGCACCTTCATACCTCAAGAAACTACTTGTAGTCCCTTCTCCCTTTCCATGGTGGCCATTTTAATTGTTTACCTTTTTTGATTCATTTTGAATGGCCGCCATGGAAAGGGGAAACAAACTCCTTTTTCCCATCCCCGGCGGCTATTTTTTTGTCATTTTTTCTTTCTGTTCCGAAACACAGGAGCATTTTGTAACAGAAAAACAATGCTATTAGTACCCCAGTCTTGCGTGTCGGGGTACTAATAGCAATAAACCCCTTGCCATGGGGGCATTACCTACTCTGGTAAAGCCCCGGGGCCTGTAACTATGGGCCCCGGGGCTTTACCTGACTCAGTAATTCCCCCACGGCTCGGGGCTTATTGCTTAATTATAATCGCTGGACCACCAATCTGGGGACATTTTCAGAATGTGACTAAGATTCTATGGAGAAATATGCTCCAGAGATGGGACTGGGTGTTATATTGTTGCGGGGTTACAATAGTGAGTGCTTGGATATACACCATTCTGATTTAGCAGGGGCTGAAAGGCCTCAATGGCTGCAAGAGACAGCGGGTGTGCCATCAGAAATACCTTGGAAGAGTGTTGCATGCACAAAACAGATGCCATACCTGCAAAAAATGCACTTGGTTTAGCTCTGTTGCAAAGTCAACTTTAGATTATATATTTGTTTCCCATGACCTGGTTCCCAAGTGCAAAAGACTGAGGCTGACCTCTTTCCTTTCCGGTCGACCCTCCCAGGTCCAAATGGGCTCCTTCCTCTCTGACATCTTTTACTCCACCTGTGGTGTCCCCCAGGGATCCAACCTCTCTCCCTGGCTTTTCAACCAGTATCTGGCACTCCTTGCCCACCGCATCGCCGCTCTCTGCCCCCACTTTCAGTGCTATGCGGACGATACCCAGCTCATTTTCAGGCTACCCTCGGCCTCCTCCTCTCCTTCCCTCATCTCCGACTGTCTGTCTGCTATCCAGGAATGGTGTGCCGCCAACGACCTCTGCCTTAACGCCAGTAAGACTGAGATTCTACTCATCGGCACACCCACTCCCTCCTTTCCTGCAGCTCTCTGGCCGGCCTCCCTTGGCCCCCTTCCTGCCCCTACCTGCAAAGCTAAAAACCTCGGGGTCATCTTCGACTCCACACTCTCCTTCTCTCCTCATATATCTGACGTCTCTAAGAAGTCACACTACCAGCTGCACCTCCTCAGAGGTATTCTTCCCTTCCTCTCCTTCCCCCAGAAGCTCACTGTCTCCCGAGCCCTGGTTCTCTCAAGGCTGGACTACTGTAACAGCCTCTATCTTAATCTGCCTGCCTCCACTCTCCGCCCTCTGCAACTTATCCAGAACAGAACTGCGAGACTTGTCCTTGGCCTCAAGCCCAGGGACCGTATCTCTCCAGGACTGAAATCTCTTCACTGGCTCCCAGTGGCTGCGAGGATTAAGTTCAAAACCCTCTGCATTGTCCACAAGGCCTTCTGGGGCCTGGGGCCTAAATACCTTCAACTCTCTCTTCCTAAATATCTGCCTTCACGAGCCCTTCGCTCATCCGTCTCCAACTCCCTCATGGTCAGCCGCTTCTCGAAGCAACGAGCTGGGGGTAGATCTCTCTCCGCAGCAGGGGCCTCCCTCTGGAACAGCCTTCCTGCCTCCCTGAAACTTGAGGAGAACCATCTCCGGTTCCGGAAGCACCTCAAAACCTTCCTCTTCGCTTCTGCCTTCTCTCTCCCTCTCCCTTGCTAAACCTGCTAAACTCCCCACTGAAGTCTGCACTAAACCTGCATCTGGGCCACTCTGTGACCTCGGTCCAGGGCCCAGCCACTCTCCACTTGCACTGCCTCCCTGGCTCCTCCTGCACTGTGGGACTGTCACTGCATCCCTACAGCCCCCTTCCCAGCACTTGCTCTGCACTTACCTCGCACTTGCCACCAGCTGGCCCTTTTATTTATTATTTATTATTTATTATTTTATTACGCTACTTACCTTGTACTGCACTTTCCCCCCCCACCTCCTCCCCCTGCACTTTCTCCTTTTCCCCTTACCTCTGCACTTGCACGATCTGAATGACACCTGGCCTAGTAGGATCGTTTGTCTGTCTTCCCCTTGTTTCCCTCCCTCCCTGCCTCGTCGCGCCTTGAAACACTTGTGTATAGGCGCGTTACAAATACCATATCATATCATATCATATCAAGAAGGTAGTGATCATTGTCAGGTGCTTTGACATTGGCCTTGAATACAATACCTAACAATGAGAAGATCAAAAATCTATATTTGGAAATTAGGGGGAGAGACCAAGCTATCATATGGAGGCTGTTCATGTCCATGCGGTTCAACTCTAAAATAAACGAACAATACAATTAAGGGAAGTTTGCTAAGATGATGCTTTTGGATTTTTGCTCACTGGTACGGAGTCTGTTAAAGGACCTAGTGTCAACCAGCAACTTAATATGTGCCCTAACATGCACATTCATTCCCACAAACTTAACACCAGGGTTTTACAGTATAAAGAGAACTTAGGCGTAAAGTACGATTAGCTATGAGGCAGTGTCATGCAGGTATCCCAATGGTAAAACAATGAAAACAAGCATATACTAATTGGGTCAAAACCATTGACATGTAATGTATCAAAATGATGCTGAATCAGTGCTGCACGGCCTTCAATCTATCGATGGGTCAGGTTTTTGGTCACCACTGAAATCCATTGGCCATCAGAATGCCATGCAAGCTAAACTAATCACAGAGTCTGCCTATGAGGGCTGTTTGTGTGGTGTTGGTGATTGTGTGTGTGTGTCCTATATTGGATGTTTTATTGACTATTGTATTTTGCTCTTTTGTTGTCTGTAAATATTGAAGGTTTCTTAGTATGTTCGGGAGGTTACTTGATTGTTTATTGACATGCAATTTAGTTGAATGATTTTGAATTGTATTATTTGGTTTACTATTAATTTCTGTATTGGACTGTTCTGTACTTTATTTGTTGACATACTAATAAAAAGATGTTTTAAAAAAAAATCTTTATTAAAGTACCAAGGAATTTGATGACAACCTATTAACAACGGTTGTAATATATAAAGACCCATTTTACTGGAACATTCTTAATATTGATTAACACAACATTCAACGTGCAATTGTAAGAGCAAACATTTTGAATACTCCTGGCCTTTCGAATATGCCCTTAAAATCTAATCCATCACTTTGGGCAAATGTTCTTTTTGATATGTTTAACAATATGACGAGATGCTGTATTCTTCTATGGTCATGGATGGACGCAACAGTTGTTGGGATCTTTAGGTCTTTGGATGGGTCGAACCCTGCTAATTAGCAGCTAATCTCCCTCTTGGATGTGTCCTATAAAATGTTCGCAACCTTTATCTTGAGAGTCCTCAGCACATGAGCTAGGGAAACACAATGTTTACATCCCAATCAATCAGGGTTCAAAAGAAGAACTAACATCTCATTAAACTGCCTGGTGTTTCGTCTTTTGGGTAGACAGGCTATGGAGGCAAATCGACAGCTTCACTTTGCTTTTCTGGACATAAGTAAGGCTTTCAATCATGTCATTAGTGCTAATCTTTGGGAAGAAATGCGTTTACAGGGCTGATTTTCTCCTCTGTTATCTGTGCTTGAAACACTCCACTCAGGATGCCGATCAAGCTGGACTAGCGAGGAACTCTATCTAATTTGGTGATTAGTAATCAGGGTCTACACCAAGGTTGTGTGTTCGGGCCCCTTCTTATTCAATATGTTTATTTTTGATGTTGCTGACAGCCTCAGGGGTGTGGGTGCAAACCCTCCCAGACTGGGAACCGCTATAAGATTAACTACCTGCTCCTCGCAGACGACCTGATTCTTATTGACCATACGCCGGTCGGACTCCAGCGTTCGTTTGAGGCTGTGAAAACATTTTTCAAAGAAGTAGATCTGGAATTTAGCCATCCCCAAATCAAAAATGTTGGTAATGAATCCCTCAAAAAGAAATTTGAGCAGCAAGTACAATAACTGGTCAGTTGAAAATCAAAAACTTGGTGTTGAACATTTAATATCTCGGAATTCCATTCTGTAACAAGGAGTCGCAACTGGACTGCAGTGCATGTATTAAAGCCACTGTGGCAAGTGTTGCAGCCCAGCTGTGACAGCTCGATCAGAGACACAGTCGTTTTTCTTTGACACCAGGGATAACTATGTACAACCAGAAGATTGTACAGAGATTGATTCACGGTGCAAAGAAACTGGATGAAGGCTGGGAATGGGTACGGTCAGAATCTAGAATTTGGAAGAAGTTCTTGGGCCTCTCATTGTGTGCACCATTAGCAGCAATTTGTCATGAATTAGGGCCAGTCTCCATACAGGAATGTATTGATTGGTGATGATAACAGTTATTAAGATTCTATACTGCTACTACCAGCAAACACTCTTTTTGTAATGCTTAACAATCTGTGAATTAGTATCTTGTGCAAGATGCTGAGCAAATGGGTGGGTGTCTGTCAATACTTGCCAACATTGAGTCTAATGGGGCCGAGTTAGTATGCAATCCACATAGGTGGAAGAAAAAACTCTTAGAATGGGATTGGATTGCTGACAGAGACCTGCTGGTTGACTATAAATTATAAAATCACTTCAAGTTTGATATACAATCTTATAATGTCTTGCAGCCATATTTGCAAAAACATCTATCGAGACTATGCAGAATTGTACTTCTAAGAGTAAAATTCAATCTGTTTCCTACTAATGATGTGCTCGGAGCAAGAGCAAAAATAGTAAGAAAGGAGAGAACCTGCTGCTTTTGCCATATGGGCATAGAGACTTTAAAACATTTAATGATCGCATGCCTGGCTGTGTCTGTAACACGACTAAACGTATTTGGTAGATATATGACAAAGTCTGGGACCCTCTCTTGGGAGAGAATGTGGCACTGTCTGTTAACTAACCCAGGGGCTCTCTGTTCGCAATGGGGTATTTCAATTTAATCTTCAAAGAAAACGAATGCCTCGAAGATTATAGCAGAAATTCTCACTGTTTGATTATTTGGCTCCAACCCCTGCCCTGTGAATGACACAGCGACTAGTAGAAACTGTGCAGTTTTGACCCTGAAGTTGTGTTTTATGCATGCATTCTGAGTTCTAGTGCTCTGCCTTTAGTTATATTTCAGACCGTACCAGAAGGATTTCTCCCTGTTTGACTATTCTGCTCTAAAGCTTGTTCTGCACCTTAAGTAATTATTATGAATTAGTATGTCTTGTTTCAAGCATCATGTCACGCAAGCTGCAGCCGTATTTTTACTTAAACTTTGCAGCTGTACCGAGATGTGTTAAATTGCTTTTGCCAGACTGTGTTAGAGGACATTAATAGGAATTCTCACTTTTTGACTTTTCTGCTCTAATGCTTGTCTTGCGCATGAAATAGCTGCTATTAGATACTTTACACTTTTGATTCTAAAGATGCACTTTAAGTAGATTGTGAAGTGCTCTGTTTTATTTTTAGTCCTATGTAATCTAAGTCGCATGAGTATTTTTACTTATGTCTTTTACAGCTGAACTGTGATGTGTTAAACTATTTTTGTTATTAAGGACTCAGTTGCTATCCGACACCTTGCATTTCTGATCTTCCTGTTGCATTTTTAGGAATATATAAAGGGGCACCTGGCAACTCCCTGATCTACCCATGTAATCATGTATTTATATATATGCAAAATGATGAGGGAGAGCTCGGATACAGAGTGGCCCACTCTTGTTTAATCCATATATCTCATTTATATAGGGATAGAAAAAGTGTGAAATCACCAAACAATGTAATACATTGATGAGTGTTACACAGGACAAAACATATGGTGCATTACATGTACATAACAATAACAATTTTCTAAAAAATATACATAACTTATATGAATGTGAAATAACCCTAATCAATTTCTTGGGGTCGTGTAACTTATAGCTGCCACATCGGTTGGTCAATTGTACAGAGTTATAGGTGAACCCTGCCATTTCCTAAAGTTGTCCACGCAACTGTGTTTCAGCCTGTAGAGCGGCTGAGGAGGGCTGTCATTTCAATGGTCTTCATCAGGACAGAAGCAGATTGCTGTGTCTCATTCAATGAGATATCATGTGGTCAAGGATCTAAAACATAAGAACGGTGTATATCTGGTATTAAAAAGGGGGTCTTATCCGGTTAATCTGAGAGAAGCATGTATGCTTGTTTATTTCTTTTATTCCCCACAATGGGACACTTACCGTGCATTGAGGTATCATGCAGGCCAGGGGAGAAATCTGGAAGAGTTCTTAGAAATTCAGTATGATATCTGCAATAGCGCATGCAGAAATGATTAGGACTATGTACCCTATCACGAGTAGAGGGGACATGAAAGAAGGTAGTACAATTACCTTCCGGGTTGATGGATTCACTTCTACTGATATATATGGTCCAGAAAGTGTCTCAGGAACTAGTCCTGTAGAATAATTACGTATAGTATTTGAGTTCCCATAATTTTTCAGCAATGTAATCAATGCAGAACGATGTGGGGATAACCAATCAGGAGCAAGGCCTATCAATTGGCCAATTGTAACACAGATAGCATATTGTAAATTTGAGTCAAACAATGTAAATACTATTCACATAACATCTCCAACCCCTGGTTACATTCAGTCAACCATAATGCATGTGGTTCTGGGACGAGGAAGAGGAACAGAGAGTTAATGAGAATCAAAGGTTCTACAGAACGGACTGTGTGGGTCTAGTTGTTTAAAGTTGAGGCATTTGATCAGGACATTTAAACATGAGAATGAGCCACATCTGGGGGTGGGGGAAGCAGCAGAGGAGAAGCAGTCAGGAGGGAGGCCAAAGTGGTTGGAACTGAAGCAGGGGTGAAAGCAACAGCAGAAGCTGACGTGGGAAGAGAAGGCATGTGGTTTTGTAGAGTACGCGCGGCAGGAAGCAGAGTCGTGGTCCTCAGTGGGGAGAGAGGTCCAGCTGTGTGAGAGAAGTGGTCCCAACGGAAGTCACTCAGTGGTGCTGGAGGACGCAAAGACCCAACGTAGCTGGTGGGGCTCCAAAGAAGGGCTGTGCAGGCAGTCACTATTACAAGTGAGCTGTCAACAGAAGGTCTGCCGCAGCAGCAAGGAGTGATGCAGAGCCACTGAAAGAAGAGAGTTAGTTGGCCTGCAGAAACAGGCCACTAATCGTGTGTCACTCCAAGCAGAACATTTACTAATAATAGATAATTTTTAATATGGAGCAAGCAGAATTAAAAGGCAAAAATGGCACAATTCTCCTTTTGTGAAATGTCAACTTGTGGACATTCATAACCCACATTGCCAACATCCAGGAGGCCAGAAAGAAGAACTAAGTAGGCAAAAAGGATGCAATTATCCTTTCCTGAGACACCATTTTGGGGTAATCTTTAACCCACATTGCCAACAGCCAAGAGGCTAGACAAAGGAGACAAAAGAGCAACACTTGTTCAATCCTCCTTTCCTGAGATTGCAGTTTGGGGAAATATGTAACTCATATTGCCAACAGTTAAGAGATTTTAAAGAAAGATAGGCATCCATTTTTCAACCCTCCTCACATGGGACACTGGTGAGAGAACCTTGGACCAAGTATTGGCACTAACAGATAAGATCAATTGTAGTAGTAGGAGTTATTCTTCCTGGCAGGTGAGTAAACCAGGAAAGGGACTAGAAGTAGTTAGTCCTGGCAGGCGAGTATACCAGGAAAGAAACATTGGGTTTGAAGAAATATGGCTATGGTAAAAAAGTTTTGTTGGAAAGAAACTGCTAACTTTATCATCCTGACAAACTGACAAAGACAGTTGCTGTGCTATCCTGACTAAAGTATTCCATTGGAAGAATAGATGTGATCTCCTAATATTTGCTTTACGTCCGGGGAAGGATACTGTGTCGAGGAAAACAATTGCTTTGTTTTTTGAATAAGCATTTTGTGAGAGAGACATTTACATTAACAAGGGGAAAGATGCAATGGATGGAAAAGACACTTTGTGTTGAACTGAACAGAACTTCATTGAAATAGGAACAGGGTCCAGTGAGGTTTATTTTAGCAAAGGGATCACCAGGATGTGCTTGAGCAAAGGTGAGATGCAGATTGTGTTACGCTCACCTGGCTCCCACAGAGGCGTCGATCTGAACTGGACAGCTGCGGTCTCCCCCAATGTGACGCGTAGGGCCGAGATGACGGACTGGACTGGCCCACCTAGCTTCGTTTGCTTGGCCCTTAGGAATATTCTTCTGATGGTTTGAAAAGATGAGCTCTCCATCCTGCATTGAGCGCAGGGGCGCGTTGATAACCAGTTGCTTCACTGGCTCGAAGGAATTGGTGAGTTCCAGAACAATATTGACTCCAAAAAGTATGTGGTTCGTAAGAGTTCAAATGCCTGACTTTCACTCTTGTCCGATTCCTTGCAGATTGCAGCTTGACCCTAGTGAAGAGTTCCTCGTGGCAACCGGTAATATTCTGGTAAGGATTTGTATTTCCAACACAGTTCGATAAACAATGTCAATATGTAACCTGTTGCTTTCTCCCTTATTCAGGCGCTGAGAGAAAGTATGAAGTCTCGGGGAATAATGCCTCCGGCAGTAAAATCAGGTAAGTCTATTGTGGTGAGGAGGGTTCCCTTTGATAGTCCCTTTGTTTCACCTTGCTGCCCTTTTGTTTCCCCTTAGGGGCCGGGGTTCGGCGAAGATGCAGTGGAAGCTGCGCCGACCCGTGAAGAGGAATAGTACCCCCGGTGGTAAAATCAGGTAAGTCTTATGGGGGGCTAACTAATATTCCTCTGTGTGTTCCCTTGGCTCACCTTGCTGTTCTTGTCTACTCCTTAGGTGCCGGAATGCAGCAGGAACATGCAGGAGGATGCATGGAATGTGAAGATGCTGCGAAGGCCGGTGAGTTCAGCGCGGCGCTGCAGCAGGCGAGGCGACACGCATAAAATAACTTCTTTCTTCCAGCTCGAAGGCGCGATGGATCGGGAATTCAGGTAAGGATCAAAGGTATTGCTCTTGTTCTAACCTTTTCTCCTTCTTTCTCCCTTTTTCTAGGAGCTCCAAACTCGAGGTGGGCGTGGCAGAAGACTGGATGCAAACTTGCAGTCACAGTGAGCGTTACGCTGCTGGATGCAGAATAACGCAAAGCATGTGCTGCTCTTCGGGTGTGGTTTAAATAGCCTCCAAAGTAGTCCCAGGTCAGTATTCCTCCCCAGCCCCGCCCGAGTTAAAAAAATAGTCCCTAGGTAAAATAGTCCCTTCCAAGTCTCATTTGGCTTGGAGCTCTTGCAGCATGGTCTGCATCAGGTAAGCTTGCAGCATGGTCTGCATCAGGTAAGTTCTACTCTATGAGCCTGGCGCCTATGGTGCCAGGACTGACTCTCCATAGGAGCCTGGCGCCATAGGTGCCAGGACCGCACCGCAACAGCCCCTAGCAGGTGTTTTTGGGCTTGCTCAAAATAACTTGGTGCCTGCTTCTGGGGTTGCTGGACCTGGTCTGTGTCCCCGGGGGTAGGCATCATGACAGCACTCCCCGCCAAGGCCCCTCCTAAAGTCGTTCTTCCCCGTGGTTTTGGTTTGTCTGGGAAATTTCGGTGGAATCTTTTCACCAATCGAGGTGCATGCAAGTGGTCACTAGGTTCCCAAGACCTTTCCTGTGGTCCGTAACCTTTCCAGTCGATTAAATAAAAAAGTTTTGACTTCACCATCTTGGAGTCCAGGATGTTTTTAACCTTAAATTTGGGTTCCCCGTCTATAAGGACGGGGTCTGGTGGCTTGGTTAGTCTTGTCCCGGGTTGCACTGCTTTCAAAAGTGACACATGAAAGACGGGGTGAATTTGCATATTAGCAGGTAAGTCCAACTTGACGGCCACCGGGTTGATAATGGCCTTAATAGAGTAAGTTCCCAAATATCTAGGGTTAAAGGTCCGCGTTCCCTTGAGAGGTTTGTGTTTTGTGGCCAACCATACTTGGTCCCCTATCTGCTACTGTGGAGTATCACTTCTAGGCCGATCAGCATCGTTCTTATATTTCTCCTTCGCTTGTTTTAAATGTGCAGTTGCCTCCTTAAAGGCTTGTGTAATCGTAGCGTGCAGATGGTCCACTGAGGGCATTTCTAAGTGTTGCGGTGAGTCAAGGTCTGAGGTTCGAGGATGGTACCCAATTGCTGAGGAAAGCTGCATTTAGAAGTGTGCCCAATAGTCTCTCTGAGGAAAGTTGCATTTAGAAGTTGTGCCCAATAACCTCTCTGAGAAATGTTGCATATAGAAGTGTGTCCAACTGCATTTAGAAATGTACCCAATCGCATTTAGAAGTTGTGCCCAATAGTCTCTCTGAGGAAAGTTGCATTTAGAAGTTGTGCCCAATAACCTCTCTGAGAAAAGTTGCATTTAGAAGTGTGCCCAATTGCATTTAGAAGTTGTGACCAATAGTCTCTCTGAGGAAAGTTGCATTTAGAAGTGTGCCCAATAGTCTCTCTGAGGAAAGTTGCATTTAGAAGTTGTGCCCACTAACCTCTCTGAGAAGAGTTGCATATAGAAGTGTGCCCAACTGCATTTAGAAGTGTACCCAATCACATTTAGAAGTGTACCCAATCGCATTTAGAAGTTGTGACCAATCGCATTTAGAAATTGCGCCCAATAGCCTCTCTGAGAAAACTGCATTTAGAAGTGTGCTCAATAATCTCCCTGAGAAAAGTTGCATTTAGAAGTTGTGACCAATAGCCTCTCTGAGAAAGATGTATTTAGAAGTGTACCCAATTGCATTTAGAAGTTGTGCCTAATAATCCCTCTGAGAAAGTTGCATTTAAAGTGTACCCAATTGCGTTAGAAGTTGTGACCAATAGCCTCTCTGTGAACTTAGCCAATCTGTGGAAGATGTGCCCAATAGTCCCTCTGAGAAAAGTTGCATTAAAGTGTACCCAATTGCATTAGAAGTTGTGACCAATAGTCTTTATGTGAACTTAGCCGATCTGTGGAAAGTTACAATATGAAGTGACCACAATAGCCGCTCTGTGAAATTGCAATAGTGTAATAACATGCTGGACCGAACAGATCAATCTCCCTAAAAACCGCTTGGTACAAAGTCCTAAATACCCTCCCTGTATAAAGTCGAATTGAAAGAAGTGCACCTACTAGTGTGCCCTAAATATTCATATTAATATAACTAACAATATAGCTGTGTAATGAAGAATCTGAAACGGTGACTAATAATCTAATACAAAGTTGATTTAGATTCATGCCTAATACCCTCACTGTATAATGGTGAATTAAAAGAAGTCCACCCACTAGTGTGCCCTATTCAATCCTATTAGTATATCTAACAGTATAGCTGTGTAATGTAGAACCTATAACGGTGACTAATAATCTAATACCCCCTCTAAGCAAATTGAATGAAGAGACTGACTGAATATCTTCTCTGTGTACAGGTGAACTTAGAAGTGTACCTAATAAACTAATATCATCTCTGTCCACAATTGTATCTAGAAAGCACCAAATAGTCTAATATCGCCTTTGAGCACTTGAACCTGGAAGTCTACCTAAAAGCGTGCCACCTCCGATCTCAGAACTACAATCAGAAAGCCCTCCTAAATCAACCTAAAACTCGCACCAATCATGAGCACACCCACTCCACCTGAGTCTGTCAGAAATGATCCCCGTGGACCACCCCCACTCTCCGATCTGCCTTCCCTCCCATCCCCCCTCCCAAATCACCCTACCCTCCTTCGCACTCCCTGCCTTTCCCCTCTCCAAACACCAAGCCAGGGGGGCATGATGGCGAGCCACTCACCCTAAATCCAATTTCAAAAGTTCAATCCTCTGAACCCCACCCCTGACCGGCCAACGTCAACCATACCCGCTCCCCTCACTATCATACCTGGCACACCCCACCCCGCATCACCCAGCCCCGCCTTGTCCTCATACCCCTGCCACCTTCCCCCACCGACCGCACCCTTTCCCCTCCCTAAAAACTGCACGCCTAGCCCTAGCAAGAACCGAAGCTGCTTCCCTCTCCCCCTCTGACCCCCCAAACCCTCTCTCACACACCAATTGCACCAAAGAAACTAAAGAGGAAACATCCCTGGTCCCCCTCAATCTCTCAGCACTCCTCGCTTCCCCTGTCTCGACCCACCACCTCTCTCCCGCAATCTCCTCCTTCCCCCGTCGCTTCCCCCTTCCTGAAACCCATCTCCCTCGATTTCTCATCAACTGCAATGGAAACTCCTAACCGCCCTCACCCCACCATCAAATCCCCCATCCCAAATCCGATCATCCTATCACACGCAGCCACCGAACCTCACCCGAAGCCTGCAAAATGTTCTGCTCGCCCACTATTCCCTTCCAGCATCAACCATCCTACCCCTCTCCCTCCACTCTCTCCGCCACCGCCCCATCCCGCTCCAGCACCGAGACCAACCTTGCCTGCCGATGTGAACTGTATCCTATTTAAGGCCCGTTCTGTAGCAAAAAACAGACATTGCATCTTTCACCTCCTCGATTCTGTCAAACCAGACCTAGTTTTCATCACTGAAACCTGGTTCTCAGACGGCTTTGGCCCAATCGCCAATGAAGCCTTTCCCCCTGACTACTCCCTCATCCCACTGAACCGTCCCTCCAGAAGAGGGGGGGTAGCATTCGTCTTCAAATCTCTCCTCTGCGTCTCAATCATCGACAACCAACCCTCCATTCCAGCCTGCGAATCTCTCCTCGTTAAACTATCCCTCTCCCCATCGCTCTCACACAGCTTCCTAATAATCTACAGGCCCCCTGGCTACGATAGACAATTCGCAAACAACCTTTGCGATTCTATCGCCACCTTCCAACTAAACCATCCCAACCTCACCCTTCTTGGAGACTTCAACATATGGCTCGACATCCCCACCAACCCTATGACACACGTCCTGGTTGACGGTTTAGATGCAATTAATCTCCAACCCCACATAAACGGCCCCACTCACTACAAAGGACACACTCTTGATGCCATCTTTAGCTCCAACACCCTGATACATTTAAAGCCCCGGCCCCTATCATCTGGTCCGATAACTTCATCCTCGCATTCGCAATCCACTCACCCGACCCCCTTTCCTTACTCGTATCTGAACCTCCGAATCTATGCAAATGCTGGAAAAAACTAATAATCACCCCTGACCTAGCCGAGGCACTCCTCCAGTCTCCACCACCTACCTGCCGTCTCAACAACCAACTAACCCCTGAGGCGTTTGATTCATGGCTCAACGCATCTCTGATGCCGCTCACCCCCCCTTGCAAACCATCAACCCGCCGTGGCCGTTTCCTCAAATGGTTCACTCCTGAGTTGAAGACCACTAAACGACATTACAAATACCTAGAACACAAATGGCAGAAAGAGAAAACCCACAAAAGCAGGACCACCTTAGCCCGACACCTGTACCGGTACAAGGCCGAAGTCCGGAAAGCAAAAAAAGCCCACTACAACACCCGAATCCTAAACTGCAAAAACCCAAGCAAAGAACTCCACAAAATCATCTCAGAATTCACCAATCCGGCTAGTAACACAACCGTCCCGACCCCGTCACAATCACTATGCGACTCACTCTCTCTCCACTTTTACACCACGGCTATCGAAAGGACAAAAACTCTAACCACCAAACTGTCTCTCTTACAGCCACCACGCAATCCTCCGCCCGTACCGGCCAGCCCATCAGCTGTGACCTCTACACAACCAACGTTCGAATCCTTTAGTCCAATATCACCAGAACAATTTCTCAAACTTCTATCTGCAAGCAAACCTTCTGGATCACCACTGGACCCTTGCCCAGACACAACCCTTAAAAAAATGTTTGCTTCAACCTGCGTAGGAGAACACGCAAGATCTATCATAAATGCCTCCCTTTCTTCCGGTATCCTTCCCGACGCATTCAAAATGGTGCATGTCAAACCTCTAATCAAAAAACCTTCACTCGACCCTCTAGAGCCCAAAAACTACCGCCCCATCTCAAACACCAGGTTCCTTGCCAAACTCATTGACCGAACCGCCTACTCTCAACTAAATGCCTTTGTCGAAGCCAACAATCTCCTAGACCCCGCCCAATTAGGTTTCAGATCACGTCACGGAACCTGCACCACCCTAACCACGATCTGGGATGACCTTAAAATGACAGCAGACTCCGCGGGATGCGCCGCACTAATCCTTCTCGACCTATCGGCCGCCTTTGACACGATCAATCACTTAATCCTCCTAGACCGCCTCCACTCCCTAGGAATTTGTGGAACCGCTCTTAAATGGATAGCTTCATTCCTCAAAGACAGGCACCAAATAACTACACTCTCCAGCTTTATCTCCCAAGCCCGACCAGTCGACACGGGAGTCCCACAAGGAGCATGTCTATCCGCCCTCCTGTTCAATCTCTACCTGATCACCCTCCCACCAATAATTCGTTCACACACCCTGTGTTACAACTACGCCAACGACACTCAGCTAATTATAAAATTACTGAACTCGAAACCCAACTCCCGACCTGACCTGGCATCCTGCCTCCTTAACATAGAACTCTGGATGACCCAAAGCCACCTCTTGTTAAACCCCTCCAAAACAGAAATCATGGTTTGCGGCAACTCCGATCTTCTTCCGCACCCACTTCCCTGTCCACCCGCCATAGGCAACTCACTGACACCCTCCAACACAGTGAAAAATCTTGGATGCACCCTGGACTCTGACCTAACACTCTTGCGCCAAGTCAACAATGTCTCAAAGTCCTGCCACCACCACCTTAAAACCCTTAGACGCATCTTTCCATATCTCTCATTTCCCAACAGACTCTCCGCGGTCCAATCAACCGTTATATCAAGACTGGACTACGCAAACCCCCCATACCTCGGACTCCATGCCTACCAACTAAATAAAATCCAAAGGGCACAAAACGCGGCGGCCAAATTGCTACTTGCGCTTGGTCCAAGAGACCACGTATCCCCAGCTCTTAAGACACTGCAATGGCTCCCAGTAGCCCGTAGGGTGGCTTTCAAAACCTTATGCCTCTCCCATCGAGCACTGCATAAAACTGGACCTCAATATCTTCAAGACAAACTAATACCTTATCATCCCACTCGCACCCTAAGATCAAGCTCAGCCAGCCTCCTAGTAATTCCTAAGACAAACTCAGTCAGGTTAGGCGGATCATAATTCTCAGCCCTGGTCTCGACCCTGTGGAACTCGCTCCCACCCCACATCTGCCTAACTGAGGACTTAACGTCCTTCCGCAAACTACTGAAAACCTGGCTCTTCCCCTAAAACCAACCGGTTTTCCAAACTAACATCATCACAATAACACCGTCCCAACAAACTACCTGAAGCGAAAACTGACAGCTATTAAACTTGAATGTAAACTAGAAAGACAAACAGAACTAAACGAGTAATGTAGATCAAAAAAGTGAAGTGGATAATAGGAATAAATCATTGGGAAAGTAAGGAGATCTAAACTGATGAAATGGACATAATGAATGAGGAGGGAACGTAGTGAATGACATAGATGAAGTGCAGGAGTGGAAGAACAGACGACTAAAAAGATCAAATGAGTATGGAGATCGGATGGAATAGATGAACATTCTAAAGCCAATGAGTGTTTAGAGTGGTTGGGTGTGTAGTGCAGACGAGCGTGTAGAGTTGATGAGTTTGTGTAGAGTTGTTGAGTACGTAAATACAGAGAAGCGAATAAATCGCTAATACTATACTGAACGGACAAATGTATAGAATGGATGAACGCTTAGACCAGATGAACGTGTAAGAGCGAACGAGCGTGTTGAGAGGATGAGCGTGGAGAGCAGATGAGCGTGTAGAACGGATGAGTGTGGAGAGCGGATGAATGTGGAGAATGGGTGAATGTGGCGAGCGGATCAGTGTGGAGAGCGGATTAGTGTGGAGAGCGGACGAGTGTGGAGAGCGGATGAGTGTGGAGAGCGGATGAGTGTGGAGTGCGGACGAGTGCGGACGAGTGTGGAGAGCGGACGAGTGAGGAGAGCGGACAAGTGTGGAGAGCGGATGAGTGTGGAGAGCGGATGAGTGTGGAGAGCGGATGAGTGTGGAGTGGGAACGAGTGTGGAGAGCAGATGGTCATAGTAATTCAGTGCATTCTATTTGATCATTAAAACCATCTATGTGTTCTTCAGGTGGTAAATCCGAAGCTGTTCTCTTACTGCCAACTTCTGACTAATGGATCATCCGCGGGTATCTACAGTTAACTTTTCTAAAGCTAACCATTTCAAATTGTTGTGGTTATGTTGGAGATCACAATCATATGATACCAGCGGTGCCAATATCACTTTATTATGAATCCATTGATTCGTATATATGGACCGGATGTTGGATTTTGCACATTTATTGCACAGATAGAGAATTACATCAGTCACATTCTGTATGTTACAATTGGTATAGTCCATTAATGGCCAAACCCTGTTTGCAATGTTGAATTTAGCTGTTTTAATGGTACTGAACACAAAGAACAATCATCACACGCATTATGTCCAATAATTCGAACAAAGCCCAATTGACTCCGAATGTCATATTTTTTTATCATCATCAGCTTCACGCAAAGAGAGGACCAATGGCTTATGTAAATTAATTCCCTTTGGAAAGGCAAATAAAGGCTTGGATATATCTAGTTTGTAAGCTTGAAGGTTTTGTCAATTGTGCATTACCAAATTCCTTATCAAATTACTATAGGGGCAAAATGGCAAAATGTGGTAACACATTACAACCTGTCCGCTTTTTTATGTTCCTTTTCTTGTAAGAAATTGTCTTTATCATAGAACCTAGCCCTATACCTGGACTCTCTCAGCAAGATGTTCGGAAATTATTTTGCTTGCTCATTGAATTATTTAAGGATTGCACAGCTCATACGCGCCCTTTGAAATTGAAGGTTATATTCTTGTGTAGACTTATTGGATGTTTGCTCTCAGTGTAAAATGGGGTTCCTATTAGTGAGTATGTGATACGTTGCCATTCTAGTTTATCTTCAGCCTTTCTTATTTATACACAGGTCCCGAAATGTAATAACTGTTTGACTGTAAAAGATATTAGTGAGGGCTCAATCAGAATGAAATAAGCATTCTGATTAGCCCTTGCTTGGGCACTACCCGGCTGGGAATACCATTGTTCCCAGAGGGGGACGTGGCAGCCCCTCAGCCAATGAAAAAGGCTCGGATCGGGGCTATCCCCGCTCCGACCCTCCACACAGCTGGGAAGCTGCCTTCACCCACCCGCCCTCCCCACCCCACTTACCTCTGCCTCCTTTGTCCAAGGTGGGCAGTGTGGCAGCCTCCAGCGCCACCCCTGCTCCGAGCATCCACGCGGTTGGAGGCTGCCTTTGTCCACCGCTGGGGATTCAGTTATGTCTATTTTTTTCTTGTTTTTCTTTTCTTTTCCCTTCCCTCCCAGCCCTCCCTTCCAATCCCACTTACCTTCTTCTCTGTCGTCTATTTGGAGCGAACGCGCTGGGCACGCTCCCGATCGTCACCATGGAAATAGAAAATGGACTCCATTTTCCATTTCCCGGCAGCCATTTTCTTGGTCTTTTTGTAGATCTTGCGGGCCGGGGTACTAATAGCAATATGCCCCTCATGGTGGGGGCATTACTGAGAATAACTATGGGCTCTGGGGCATTACCTGACTCGGTAATGCCCCTGCCGCTCGGGGCATATTGCTTAAATAGTACCCGGTGAGGACTCAATCAGAATGAAACAAGCATTCTGATTGGCCCTCACCAGGGCACTACCCAGCCGGGAATCCCTCGGCCGGGATTCCATGGCCATTGTTCCCGGCGTGGGCGTGGCAGCCCCTCAGCCAATGAGAAGGACTCGAAGCAGGGCAATCCCTGCTCCGAGCCTCCACATGGCTGAGAAGTTGCCTTTTGCCCACTGAGTTATGTGTTTTTTCTTTTTTTCTTTCCTCCCATCTCCCCACCGTCTCCATCCCACCCAACTTACCTTCTGCCTCCTTTGTCTACGGCGGGTGGCGTGGCAGCCTCCAGCCGTGTAGATGCTCGGAGCGGGGCCATCCCAGCTCCAGCCTCCACACGGCTGGAGGCTGCCTTTGTCCCCCACCGGGGATTCAGGTACGTCTATTTTTTTCTTCTTTATTTTTATTTTCCCTCCCCTCCCTAACCCTCCCAAACCCACTTACCTTCTTCTCTGTAATCTTTCGGGAGCGAACGAGCTGGAAACACTTCTGTTCCCAGCGCGTCCGCACCCGATGGCCACCATGGAAAGGGAAAACGGACTCCGTTTTCCCTTTCCCGGCGTCAATTGTCATTTTTTTTTCTGTCCCGAAATGCTGCAGTGTTTCGGGACAAATAAAACTGCCTTTAGTGCCCCAGTCATGATGAATCTTGCGGGCCGGGGTACTAATAGCAATATGCCCCTTGCGGCGGGGGCATTACCGACTCAGGTAATGCCCCCGCCTCTCGGGTTATATTGCTTAATTAACACCTGAGTGGGTGGGGGCGGGCTCCAGGGGCCTTGCAGCCAATCATGAAGCTCGGAATGTGGACTATACCTGTATTGCTAAAAGCAGTAAAGCCTTCCGTGGGAGGATATTACAGGTCAGTTAATGACCTGAGTACCAAGTTAAGACCCACACATCACTTGGGCCTGTACCTCTGTCCACTTGGCATTAGAAGATCAGTAATGCCCACCCATGATGGGGTATATTGCTTGAGTAGCATTAGTTGATGTAGGCTTGTATACCTCTATTAAACATAAATAGGCCATTTCAGTAGTTCAATGTTTCTTTAAACAAAGAACGCCTAGTTTTGTCTTCTATAACTGAATGATTCTGGAACTATTGCATTTTTATGTTGCAAATAATATCCATATATTCAACAATAGCCTTTGCAGACAAATCTGTGGAGTAGCTATGTGTGCTAACTTTGTCCCTTTGCTTGCTAATCACTTTTTGCCTAATTTTGAATGCACACATTTGGCAGGAACATTGCTGAAGCATGCAACGTGTATGAGATATATAAATGACATCCTCCTAATTTGAGATGGTTCTGACACAGAAATATGTTACTTAAATTAATCTCAACAATGAAACTATTGAACTTACATGGAAAAGTTGTGAAACATAGATACCTTATCTGTATATAGAATTGTACTTCAATAGCTGCTAACTCAATAGTGTGTTAAAAAAGAGAACAGTTGACAAATGCCATCAGTAATATGGTAAAGGGGAACTCTTAAGAGCCAAAAGAGATGGCAGTATAAACTCTGATTTTGAAATAGAAGCTTACAAAATGAATAAGACATTTAGACAGCTGGGGTATCCAATTCAAATTTAGAAAACACCATCACTAATGCAAATCTAAGCTCAAGAGAAGGGCTATAACAACTCAGAAATGTTGCACCAAAATCTGAATCTTTATGCTTTATTATTCAACATAGTGCACACAATAACACAATCAGACAATTGTTCAACAAGCAATTGGATCTACCTGTGATAGGATCTCAGCCATACCTTAGAAGAAAGTCCAAGAATATTTGCAAAACAAACAACATCAAAAAACGTATTAGTCCAAGCTAAATTCAAAACATGGTTCTCAAGAAAATATAATGGTGTCTGATGTTACAATAAGTGCACTATATTTAAGGTGTATTCTCTACTATGATATGATATGATATGGCATTTATAACGCGCCTGTACACAAGCGTTTCTAGGTGCAACAAGACAAGGAGGGGGACACAGAGGGAGGACAAAACAACAATCTTACTAGGCCTTGTGTCATTCAGATCATGCAAGTGCGGGGAAGTGGAAGGGGAGAAGTGCAGAGGATGGGGAGTGCAGGTAACACAATATGTGCAACCAGCGAGTGGCTCATAAGTGCAGAGAGAAGGGACTGTAGGGTTGCAGATACAGACCATAAGTGCTGGGCGAGCCCAAAGGCAGTGCAAGGGCAACTGGACATGGAGTAGCCTGGGCCGGAGTTAAAAGGATAGCCAGGTGACCAGTGCGTGGAGCAGTCGGGACATCAGCAGGGGAGAAGAAGAGAAAAACAGAAGCGAAAAAGAAGGTCTTAATTTGCTTCCAGAACCAGAGGTGGTTCTGCTCAAGTTTGATAGAGGGAGGGAGGCTGTTCCAGAGGCAGGCCCTGGCCAAAGAGAGAGATCTTCTCCCAACACTCTGCTTTGAAAAGCGTCTGACCCTCCGAGAGTTGGAAGTGGATGAGCAGAGAGCTCGAGATGGGAGATGTTTAGGTAGAGAGAGTTGGAGGTAGTGCGGTCCCATACCCCAGAAAGCCTTGTGGACGATCCAAAGGGTCTAGAACTTCATTATTGCCGTCAGAGGGAGCCAGTGAAGAGTTTTCAGAGCTGGAGAGATACGATCCCTGGGCTTGAGACCAAGGACAAGCCTTGCAGTTCTGTTCTGGATAGGTTGTAGAGGTTGTGGGATAAAGGCAGGCAGATTTAGAAAGAGTCTGTTGCAGTAGTCCAGCCTAAAGATGACCAGAGCTCTGGAGACAGTGAGCTTCTTGGAGAAAGTGAGGTAAGGAAGAATACCTCTGAGGAGGTGCAGCTGATAGTTTGACTTCTTAGAGACGTCAGAGTTGTGAGGAGAGAAAGAGAGGGTGGAGTGGAAGATGACGCCTAAGTTCTTAGCCTCACAGTTAGGAGCAGTAAGAGGGCCCAGAGTGGATGGCCAAAGAGAGAGAGAGAGAGAGAGAGAGAGAGAGAGAGAGAGAGAGAGAGAGAGAGAAAACGAGTGAGCTGGTGTCTTCCGATGGGAGGATCTCAGTCTTACTGGCAGTAAGGTAGAGATCATTAGTGCACACCATTCCTGAATTGTGGCCAGACAGTCTGGTAGGAGAGAAGGGGAAGAGGTGAGTGAAGATAGCCGGAAAGAGAGCTGGGTGTCATCTGTATAACACTGAACGTTGGAGTAGAAAGTATTGATGCAGTGGCCAAGAGTTGCCAGGTAGTGGTTGAAAAGCCAGGGAGAAAGGTTAGACCCCTAGTGGAACCCCATTACACTGCAAATTGTCTTAAAGCTTGGGGAAGGGAGTCCCTGAGCATTGTGAATTCCCTTGAAGACAAGGGAAGGAGACCCCTTACAGGACCAGAGCTGGGGAGGAGCTCTTATCAGCTATTGAACACTTATTATTTAGACGTTTACCCCATACACATTGTCCTATTATTAAGTGAGGGCTAGATTAGATTTGGACACAGACAGAATTTTTGATTTGGACATCCTGACACAGACTTTCCTTCGTTTTCTGTTAGGCAGGGAAAATTCCTTTAGGGCAGGACAAGTTAGGCCTTTTTTCCCATCCCTTTTATTGTTTAATAAATGTTTATAGCCCAAACTTTACATTTGTTGGCTGTGTCTTACTTCATGAGTCCTTCACAATATGTAACAACACAATGTATGACTAATGCTCTAGGATGAAGTCTTAAGTTAGTGACTAACACCTGTAACACAAACATGTTGCACCTTTACTCATATGCAGTACTCTCTTAAACAATGTCATGCAAAATGTGAACATTAGAAAATAACTGCATGCAAAATTAAAAAAATTGAATGTAGCCCAGCCGTACGAAGATATTAGATACATACAGATTCATGTTAAATGTTGAGCAAGCTTAAAATGGTATTGACTACTAATAGGCAATTCATTTTTGAACAATGTTCCAGAAGGGAAACACGATTGCATTAGCTCGTGTGTATCTGATTTGCACCCTTCTTGAAGGCATGTACTCCACTTTGTAAAGTCATTGATATATTAACAAAGGTTGACATTTATAAAGTAGTAATAGATGACATGACAACATTTTAAGATGGCTTCTATTAATGACCAATTCCACTGGCATCATCAGGCTTAGTGTCCCTCATCAATGTCACTCTTTTATATTAGAGCTCAAAATGGCCACAGACATGTACAACCATGTGCCAAATGCGAACACACTGACAACATTTTTATTTGTATTTATTTATTTATTTATTGCATTTATTGATAGCACCCAGACACAGAGGTATCACAGTGTTGGTACAGTTTAGTAAAGAAAACCGCACAGAACGTAAGCAGGTAGGTAAAGGAGTGGTATCACATGTGCAGGCATGGTAAGGAGGAGTCATGGATAGCAGCAGCTAGCACTCTTAGTCATATTTGCTGAAATCTAGTGTAAGAAAATAACACTGTGCATTTCTATAGTGTCAACAAATTACAAAATAATTGAATGATACAGTCTAGCATAAGAATACTTAATGCCATCTACACATATAACTTAAAACAAATATATAATTTTGTTGTAGCCTGTGAAGAACTCATTTTTGGAATAAATCTTTTGGAATTTGCAGGCTTTTAGTTGCATAAGTAAATAATTAGTTATGAATACACTTGCTTAAATTACAACATTTGTCTTAAATCTAGCAACTTGAAACCCTCAATGAAACATGACAATTTTTTAAATAAGAGGCTAGAAAAAACACAGGTAACATTCCACCATCACAATAACTGATGATGAACTGATAACATGCTCCGAATTATGATAAGGGAAATTACTTATGTAACAACTGTATGGCGTACTCATATTTCTTACCATACCATTCTAGTAACTCATCTTCTTTTATAAATGTAATGGTTACTTTGTTGGAATAAATAAGATGGCATTTGGATAGGAATTACTCAGGTTTAATATGTATCTATTACCATTAGTAAGCATTATTAATATATCAAAAACATACAAGACTACATTTAATGTGCCCTATAAATTAATAGGATTATTAATCTGTTTCTACCTAATTAGGCTATTTCTCCATCTATGCTGCCCCAGATTGATGCGTAAATTAAACATTTCAATTATTTAATTATGTTATTAGGTGCATTGCTATACCAAATTGTAAACTATGGAGAAACAGCATCCTAAGGTAAACATTTTTTAGCATGAACTATAGTTCATTAATTGGAGTCAAATAATCAAAGAATGTAAGCAATTGATCTCCTGTTTCTCTCTCTCTCGTTTTTTTTTTCTTTTGTGTGCACAATTTAAACTACTGTTTTACTTCATGAAATGCTAGGTTTCTTCCTGGATATCTCCTTGACATAACAAAATGTCGATAACAACACCTGGAGAAAGTGCCCTTTGTACAAAATCTGGGACATTTCTCAGAATATCTTGTGATAACCAATTGTTCGCTTTGTGATCTCTGGCTCGTTTGCTAAATTCAGATAATGGTGCTAATTTGTCCATACAGTCTATTGTATTGATTCATAAGACTTTTTGTAATAATTATGTATCATTTCTATGTAATATGTGTCCATACTAAACAAAACTGGCAAGAAATGTGATCTCTTCTAAATTGTTACTTTGAGTAAATATTCTTACAATATTTCTTCAAAAGCATGTATTTAAATGCAGTTCTTTGTGTTACTTATATAGAGGGGTGGCATGCTTTCCCTCACAATTTCAACTTCTCTTTGCAGCCTATGCTCCATTTATACAATCCATAGCTGATCAACATCATTTCATGTTTAGCAAGGCTAAAATAGAGATATTAAACGATTAGACTATTTCCATCAAGCCTACAGATTAACATGGTTTAGTGGTTGTGTTTGAACATGAGGGCATCCTGAATGAGGCCTAACATCAATTCTAAGAGTCATTGGGCCTGATTTGCAAAGCATTTTTCAATGGAATATTGCAATTGTAAAATTAATTTATAAATCACACCCAATGATTTGTGCATCCCAGAGCGAGGCTCCTAATAGCAGAGTAAAAAGTACATTTAATGTGGTGTTGGAGAGTTGGATATGGGGCAATTCACAAGGACAGAGTGGTAAGCAATATCTTGCCATGCCCACAAGTTCTGCCTTATCAAGAATCCAGAAAGCCTAACAAAGCACCCTGAAAGACCTATAATGTTGCCTAGAAATTCATAATTACAAAATATGTCCACATACATTGAAGGATTGTTACTGCCCTTTCAACAGGATTTGAGTTCATATGTGAGAGATTCCACTGATTGGCTCTCCAAGTGGGAGAGCTTACCTTAAACAATACATTGTATGCTTCTCAGCTTAGATATGGTGTCACTGTATGACAGAAACATGCAACGCCCTGATATACACCTAACTATGATGTATTTCTGCTTATAAAATAATATCTCTATATTCAATGCCAAATTCCTTTTCCAGAAAGCGCACACTGTGATGGGAACCACCTTTGTCCCTAACTATGCAAAACTAAATTTGCGAAAGTGGGAGAAAACAGAAGCAAAACTGAAGTTTGATGGCTGGAAGCTTTTGAACTATCTAAACCCTCCAGCATTGTTCTGGGAAGGCCTCCATCCATCGATTTTTATCTTGCAATGCCTTTGCAGTACGGCTCAAACATGTCTAGGTTTTCTTCTGGTGACGGGCAAAAGGGATGTTAGCTAGCAGTGTGCCTGGGAACAAACCAAATTCATGTATGGTCCTTCCCCTTCTCTAATGGTATAGCAGGTTGGAAAATATTGTTTTGGGGGCTGCCGAGAGCAACGCCTGTAACGTATGCTCAGCATTCCAGCCATACTCTTCAATGCTGTGCGAAAAGACAGGGGCGTCGAGTCGTAATAATACAGAATGTACCGACCATGTGGATCTCTGTTTACTTTGTGGAAACATTATTTGAAGTAGCCAGGAAGAAAGCTCAAGTACAACAAGCTCACCTTTGGAACAAGATGATGCTCTGTGACATGGGTTAGATAACCCCCCCTTGTGTAGAGTCAACCCATCACAACTTCATTAGGGTCAATACATTTAGTATCAGGCAGGTACCAAATAATTGTGTTAATGTTTATTTTGGTGCTTGGAAGCAGGAGGATTCTGGAATGAAGTGTTATTTAAATGATTGAATCACCACATTTATATTGTGTTATTATTGATAATAATAATAACAATACTAATTATTATTATTAGTACTGTTATATTATTATTATTATTATTATTATTATTATTATTATTATTATTATTATTATTATTATTATTATTATTATTAGTATTCACACTGGAGAAAAAATAAGTCTCCCTCAATAATAATTGCTGGTGGTGTGCTGTGGTGTGCGGGTGAGAAGAAGCTTCCTGATGCACTGGCAGTGAGTGACACAGGGTAGGGCGCAAAAAATAGGATAGTGGCTGCACATGCATTTGAGGGTGGAAAGGTATTTATAACAGGGGGATTGGGAGTTGAAGCCTTTCTTGAACCGGGAAAATAAACTGAAAGCCAGTGGCAGACATATTTGCTGGCAGTTCCTTTGCATAAAACACTAGTGAGTGAACACGTGGAATCATGAGAACCAGTGTCTCAATGCCAACCTTATAGGTAGCATGCATTGGTCTCCTAACAGTATCACATTCAACTGGTTAGCAATAACGTAGATATATTGATACTTTGGTTAATTAATCTGAGGTTTTCATACACCGAAAAACACAGGTGATGAAGATTTAGACGTACAGCTGTGCACCAAGGCCTAGTGCATAATTGCAAAACTATGCACTAAGCCAACATCTGTCAACAGTACGTTAAACAGCTGCAGTTGTCATCTGCTTCCTTAAAATGGAGCCTCGTTTCTGGAAAATAACTTAGTCACAGGAGAAGCAACTCGACTATTCTCAACTTTTAAAAGGTTTTAGAATGAATGCAGAAACATCGTACAGGATCTTTCAAGACGGATTTTCCCAAGCATATGATAGAGGCCAGTCGGACAGGGAGTAGTAGCCTATTCCAAACAAAGAAGAAACCTGATGACATTTTTTAAATTGGAGCCACATTCAGCAGTGATGAAAAACATGCAAGCGATCGTAAGTCGTGGCAATCACAAAGCTAATCAAATTAGAGCAATACTAAGCCTTCCAAAACCACAAGAGACAATCATTGCCTGGCCGGCTTCCTAACCATTGGGGTTAATGGATTTTTCAAATACAATAAATGTAAAGAACCTATATCTCGGATCATCAAGAGGCTGCCTGAATATGGTCAATCCAACATCAGCTGACTAATCTATTAACACACCACTTGCAAACCTGATTGGTACAGCTGTGATGAGGAAATGCAGGTATTCCTGGACGGACAGTCTAAGACAGTGGTAGTCAAACCTTTTGTATACCAAACCTCCCATGATGAAAACTATTGTTGCCAAGCCCCCTTTAGTAAAAATATAGTTGCAAGCACCCCCCCTCCCCCATGCCATATCTGCTTATATTTTGTATTAGAACTCCCTTTTTGAAGAGCCTCATGCCGCTCCGCATTGGGAATTCTTTTGCACCACCCTATGGGGGGCCGGGGGAGCTCACAGTTTGAAGACCACCAGTCTAAGAAGAACTCCCCCTTAAGTTGTACATGGAATAATAACAGGACTGCACACTGTATTATGTACATCAACATGTTATTTTTCTTTTTTACAATTACAAATGATTCACATATAGAGTATCCACAGAAATACTTAATTGGCTTTAGTAAATACAGTCATATCAGATTTGCACTATACATGATCAATTGTAAATGGTCTAATTCAGAAAATGCATTATTTACTAAAATAATGAGCATTATCACGAATAAGTGTTACGAGCCCACCTATGATCTGATTTTCTTTTTTACGGTACAGCCACATATGGGAAATAATGGGCCGCTTTAAGAGTCAAGGGTATCTACGAAGACCTAAAAATCATCTTAGCCAACACCCTCAAATACCTGAGACTTTCACACATACAAGTCGAGGAAAAAAGTACAAAAGGCACAACAACCTGCAGATATGGGATCCACTGCCAGGGGTGAACTGGCCCACAGTCTGGGCCTCTGCACCCTGGGCCTCTTGTGTGGTATTTTAAATGTTCTCATAGGAAAAGGGTTGGGGTTGTTGAAAATGTGTCATATGGGGCCACTTTGAAAATTATTTCCAAGGCCTCTTTTGCTCCACAGTAATTATTTCCAGGGCCTCTTTTAGTTCCCAGTCAACCCCTCTCCACTGCCAAGCAAGATGGCCATGTTGACACATATACATGCTTCCACTGAGACATTAGCAATCAAAACGCATCTTTACCAAATGTCACACAAGGGCAATTGCACTTCAAAATGGCGAATTCCTCCAACTGAAAGACTATAATGTACACAAAACTGCAGATTACAAAATCACTTTGCACAAGTACAAAGCTTGAAGCATGCTTCCATGACAACCACAGCATGAAGATAACTGTTTTCTGAAATCAAGGCGCCAGCTGCAGATGCGTCCACATCAAAAGCTTTTGAAAATCACAACTGAATGCCTTGCACTTACAAACAAGGGTCTAGTCAGACGGCCATGTGCAGACATAACCCTCAAACATGACCCATCAAAGATCAGGATTAAGTGCATAAAGAACAAACACTGTGCGCACACAGGGATAAACAAGAGAAATTATGTTACAAATACAACTACAACTATGCTACATACACAAAACAAAATGCTGGCGAGACTCGAGAAGCATGTTTTACGACACAACATATGATGTCACCAGTAGCCTCTCAGGACGACCTCCCTTCCACTGAAAATTCAAGAAAAACTCACGTATGGACAACAATCATAGCCTCCATTGATAAGCAAATACAGATACGTTGGCACGCAACTAAGCGTGCAACAAAAGAGCCAGTGATGGGCATACTGGGAGTACAGCTTGAAAACTACGGCAACGCCTTGCCTTCTCATTCACTCTTTGAATGTTCAAAGGGTATGTTTCCAGGATCCCAAACTGATATCTACTTATCCTTCACACCTGCAGCAGTCAAAATAAGGAATGCCACCCTAGTTAATGAGGACTAACTGTCTGAACACAAGGGCCCACTGAGTTATGGGAATACAAGAGCCATACTGTCCAAGACATAATTGAAACCTTATGTACACTTGGCTGCTAATGAAATCATCTGCAAACCCTGGCCTCAATCAATTGACCTGCACAGTAGCTCAAAAACATTCCCCATCCATGTGATGAGAGTACAGCAGTTAGACACCCTTACAAACCATTGCAATCAGCACTAATCTGCCGAATGTGTCGTTGGAGATACAAAGAGAGACCGGATGGAGCTGGGGAAGAAACTGTCCTTCCATGCCAGAATTTCATGCAGCAATAGAGAGACGATGAAAACCCTAATTGTAGGCTGCATGCCATACTACCAGCAGCTCTGAGGAAGCTAAGCAGTGGAGGACCTGTGTAGAGACACTTACAGGGGAGCATACCCGTATGGAAACATACAACCCCACTGGTGAAATTGGGGCTCATTACAAGTTTGCCTGTAAATACTGGCCTGCTGGTTTTACCATTACCGGCGGGGCATTCGCCGGAATTACTGGCGTATCACAAGCTGTCGGGAACATACATGCACATCGACCCGCTGGTAACAGTAATACTGGTATGCAGTCTTTATAATTAATCCTTTATGTAGACATGATTTTATATTGAAACTTTTATAACGAAAATACATATTGAGAATATATGTGTGGGTGGGGAAAAGGGCTAAATCTTTTCGGAAAATGGTGGGGGTGGATTTTTAGGGTTGGGAAACAGTGGTTTGAGGGGGACCCCCCAAAAAAACATGTGTAATGTGTTTTTTTATTATAAATGTTTTGGTATAAAATCATTCTATATAAAAGTGTTTGTTATAAAGACATGTAACCATTAATACCAGCATGACGGTTTTACCGGCAAAACAGCCATCGGCCAGTATTACCAGACAATTAATTCCAGTATTTAATTGAATTGAATAGAGTCATTTATAACGCGCGACTGACACACTGAATCATATCTTGGTGCAGCTGGAGCCATAAGGGGACCCACTAGGGGATCAACCATCTCAATGCGTAATCCTACCAACTTTCACACCCACTGATGCCCCGACTGACCAGATATATTGGCAGGTTTCCCAAGCTTAACCGAATAAGTGTGTTTTCAGAACTTTTCGGAAAGCCGTGAGTGTTTTAATGGTCACATTTTTAATGGTAGTTTGTTACACAACTTTGGGCCATAAACTCCAAATCTTCGGTTGCCCCTGAAAATACATTTAGAAGGGGGTCCAGCAACAGCAACTTATCACAGGAACGTAGCTAGTGCATACAATTTAATTGTGTTCACAGGATAGCTGAATGATTAATACATTTAAATACCATACAAAGAATGTTAAAGTCAATTCTCTCCTTCACTGCAAGCCAATGCAAGGACCGATGCAGGCCTGAAATTGGAGAGGATTTAGGAACCCAGCAGAAAAGCCTAACAGCCACATTTTGGCCTATCTGCAAACTCTGGACTCTAGTAGCTGGAATATCTGACAACAGAGCATTGCAACAGTCCAGACGTGAGTTTATAAGGGTTCACACCACTGATGCGTGATCCTTTGCTGGTATAAAAGGAAGAACCTGTCTTAACAGGCGCAAGGTCCCAAAGACTGATTGAACTTTCACACTCACCTTTACTCCCCTCGTCCTCCTCCCAGATACAACCCACGTTTTTTATCTTAGGTACTAGAGCCAGATGAGAGCCCAAAAAGCAGGGTGATGGTGGGCAATAGAGCCACCTTGATTTTCCCGGTATTCAGCAGGAGCTGATTCGCACACATCCACGCTTGAACTTAGTCTCCTTGATCTTACAGACCTTTAGGAACACCTGCGTATCGTCCGCGTATGAGAGAAATTTCACCTTGTGTTTCCTCAACATGTCCATGAGCAGTTTCACATATAGGTTGAAAATGAGGGGGGAGAGAGTCTGACAGGAAACCTCCAAGTCTAATCTGTTTTTTGCTGATCTGACAGAAAGGACTGCAACCACCCGCAGGCATGCTCAGACACATTCCCGATCTCACTATGACCTTGCAGCATGGTATCATAATCCACTGTATCAAATGCTGCTGACAGATCCAACATGATCAGCAGTGTTAACATCCCTTGATCAGCCAACTCAGGAGGTTGTCCCAAACTGTCACAAGGGACGTCTCAGTACCAAACCCAGGTCAGAAGCCAGGCTGAAGTGGGGCCAACAAGGACTCCCTCTCAACATACTCCTGCAATTGAGAGGTTACACATTTCTCAAGAATCTTACCTGGCCAGTGTAGGCCAGCCACTGGCCGATAGTTCTGCAGGTCCTGGGGATCTAATTTCTGTTTTTAAAGAGAGGGGTAACAACAGATTTTTTTTAACAATGTAGGTATTGAGCCTGAAGATAAGGATTTGTTGACAAAATCAGTCACAAAGGGAGATATATCTAGAGCAACCCTTTTGACTACACAGGCTGGCATGGGGAATAATGTATCATTTGTGGGTTTCAAATTCTGAAGAAGTGATCGTACTGTCTCCTCTTTTATCGTAGATAAGTTAAAAAAGTTCCCTAACTGCTGAACCACTAAATTCTGTGGATCTACTACAGTTAATTATAAGCTCCAGTTCAGTGGCCGCTAAGTGTGTAATTTCTTCCTGAATCAGCTTGATCTTTTTAAGAAAGAATGAGTTGAACACATCCGCCTGGGACTGAGAAGCTTCTAAAGCCAATGAGGCACATTTTGGTTCAACAAACTTGGTAATGACCGAGTATAATTCTCTAGCTCTATTGGTGCCCTCATCAATCTCTTTTATCAAAATGTTCAATTTAGCTTTAAAGATGTCTTTGTTATAGGCATTTTGCGCTGCCTTAACAACCCCACTAAGGTTAGAAATTGTGGCCCTCCTCCATTCATTTTCCACTAATATAAGATGGCTCACCACTGGGCCAATCAGAACAGAGTGCAACTTGGGTTGCTACGGCAACGCAGTGCAGGGTGCCAATTCCCCCACCCACACATCCTGTGGAAACCAGACAGAGTGGCACCAGTTGGAGGGCTTCTGTGGAGAAGCCTGCCAAAATGTGGAACAAAGGGCCCGACCTTGGTTGAAGTTACAGAGACGGACACAAACGCCATTTTGGAAAAGAGTTCTGGCGAAAAGACCCAACCGGTGATTTTATATTAAATAAATAAACCGGCGGTATCTTTAACATTGCACCAAAAAAGTGGTGCGTTTAAAATCAATGGGAAAATCCCATAGGAAATATTCTGGTGGAATATTTCACGTGGTAACCACTGCCACCAGCCAGAAACTCGACAAGGGGGGACTGGACAGTGCCCCCTTGGAAACAGACCCAGGGGCAATCTAATTAACCCCTTCCAGTACTTCCACAATATGATGGTTTGTACTGGTTCTGTTCACAATTTTGGACTAGTAAAGCCAATGGTGACTTTACATGCCCTGGGAGACAGTAGGCAGTCCCAGAGTATGGAGTCTATGTTTGGGGGTCACTATGACACCCCTGTGTTACTGCACTGAGGGTGCTGTTTAACACATACACTAAAACAGATGATACCCTATGGAGTAAAAGACCCCATAGCCCATAAGCACACAATAAGTCAAAGACATACCTCAAATCATGCCTAAGAGTGGGAGGAAAGAGTCTCACTCTTAGCAAGAGAAAATAAACAAACCCCAAAAATCCAGCAAAGCTGCTGGGGGACTCACTAGGTTTGGGAAATTAGCCTTATAAGAGAATTCTCCCTAACAGAGAATACTGACTCCTTCTCTGCCTCTGCCAAGGCAATTAACCAGTCCATTCAGCTGACCCTGCAGCACACACAGGTGCTGAGGTCATAGTCCTCCATTTCTGTGTACCCCACAGAGGGTTCCCTGCCTGGAACCCCAGGTCACCGTTCTCAGCGCCTCCTCACTGGAAGGAGGCGTGAAGACCACCATGCACAAGAAGCACCAGAAGTAACACTTAGACACTCCCAGGGTGATCACTGAGTGTGTTTGGGGAGGGTGTGTTCAAGGTTGTTGTTTGGGGATGGTGTGTTGAGGGTGGGTGTTTCAGGAGGGTGTGTTGAGGTTGGATGTTTGGGGAGGGTGTGCTGAGGGTGGGTGTTTGTGGAAGGTGTGTTGAGGGTGGGTGTTTGAGAAGGGTGTGTGTTTGGGGAAGGTGTGTTGAGGGTGGATGTTTTGGGAGGGTGTCTTGAAGGTGGGTGTTTGGGGAGGGTGTGTTGAGCATGGATTTTTGGGGATTTGGGAAGCTGTTTTGGTGTAAAACATTTCACGATTCACGTTGAAACATAAAACACACTTTCACTTGAAGCAATGACAGGACATTCCTATTTTCATCCAAGTGATTACCGTGATTGTGTAGAATATATACAAAGGTGCAAGGGGAGTGCAAAGTGGAGGGGGAAATCAAAAACGTTCTCTAGCAGTTCCTGCCAGGCCATGCACTCATCCCTGGCCGCCATGCGAACATGCATGGGCCCAGCTAGCACTGTAGCTTCATCTTCTAGGGGAGGCAAGTCCAGATCTGGGGCCAGCGGTACGGTGCGCCTCATTCAGATATTACGCAACACCACACAGGCCAGAACAATCTGTCCCACCTTGTCTGGCCTGTACATCAGCATGCCCCCAGACCGGTGCAGGCATCTGAATCGGGCCTTCCACAGTCCGAAGGCACGCTCTGTTGTCACCCTGGTCCGGCCATGGGCCTTGTTATATGCCACTTCCTGTGATGTCTGGGGATTCCCCAGAGGGGCCATCAGCCACAGAAGCTGTGGGTATCCAGATTCACCTACAAGGAGGAAAGACACAGGTGCCACTCGTAATGATCGGCAGTTGTATTGCCTGTTACAGCGGCATCTCAATAGTCAGTCTGTGCATGCATGTCCCATGTATCAATACACCACACTCTTCCACATTATAGTCCTTGATGTGGATTGCACTGCTCCAGGGGGAGTTCAGTCTGACAAGGTACTACTTGCACACAGCTCAGAGCCAACACTTATTGCTTTGTGGGTATTTGACACACAGGGCAGCATGCCTTGTGGGGGGTTTTCTGGGCCTGTGCATTGCTCCCATGCATGGTACGTGATGGGAGTTTGTGTTACATGTGCAGGGCATCTAGTTGGCATCCATGATGGTCGAATTTTCCTAGGGTACTGAGTGCATGCCATGCCAATTGGCAGGGTAATGTCCTTCAGTAGCTGTTTGGAATTGTGTCATTCCATTTATGGGGTGTCATTGGGTGCTTCATTTTATGGCCACACCATGGGCGCCATTTTTGTTTGTGGGTCCTGCACTTAGTTGTTGTACAACCCCCTCTTCTGACGCCAAGTGTGTCTGGGCAGCCTATTCTGGTCAACTGATTGTCATTGGGGGTACTAAGCTAATTGAGACTCACTGTACTATGTTGTGTCTCGGGAATGGACATCAACCTTGCTCGTTGTTGATGCAAAATGTAATCTTCTGCCTTGTCCCCAGCCTCTTGTGACTGCCCCTAGACAGACATTTGAAACCCCTAGATGGCAGCCCCACCACTGTACTGCCATTGCTTGTTGAGGGATCTGTGATGGTGCATTCTGGTACCTGTAGTGCATTGTGTGTGGATTTCCTATTGGGGTTGCAATGGCCTGGCCAGTGACTGCTGCTGCTGCTACACTCATGTGCTACTCCTATGGGTTGCATCCTTTTAATTTGTGGGGTGCACTGGTGGGTCCTGCTTGTACAGGGCCTTGGCAGAACACGCATTCATAAAATTCCTGTGCCCCCCCCCTTTTGCCTGTCCCTCATAAAGCAAGGTAGGTGGGATTGTACATGCGCTCACCCAATAGCCAGGTCCTTTGTCCTCTGTGACGCTTCATGTACACCAGCAGTGTGCTGTTCTGCAGGACCATTGCGTCATGGATTGATCCTGGGAACCGGACACAGCAGTGGTTGATGGTAAGGTGTGCGTCACTGGTGACCTTGACATTCAGTAAATAGAAATGCTTCTGGCTTCTGTAGACCTCCTCCGAGGCTTGGGGGCCCTCAGCTCAAAATGTGTGCAGTCCAATGCTGCCACCACATTGGGCATGCATGCAATGGCACTATAACGGCCCCTGGTGGCATTCATCTGTGCCTGGGTGGCGGGGAGGGCAATGTGCTGCTCCACATGGAGCAGGAGTGCCTCCAGTACCTGCACCAGCACTCTGGATAGGGCAGGCTGTGGGATGCCATGCAGCTGGCTCACAGAGTCCTAGAATGTTCCAGTGCCCAAGAAGTGCAGGACCGACACCAGCTTTACCAGCGTTGGTATGGATGTCCTGATGCCGATCTTGCTCTCAATGTCCTCTTGGATGTGGGGGAGGAGGTCTAGTATTGTCGCCCTGTTGAGGCGGTACAAGGCGAGTATTTCTGTGTCTGTAAGTGTCAAAGGAGTGGTCAATCCACAGGGTTTCACTGCATGCCTTGCGTGGCATCTCCTCCTCACCACCTGCATCCACATCATACTCCTCTTCCTTCTCCTCCTTCTCTCCATTCCTCTGGTGGTACACAGTCACTGCAGCTCTAGGTTGGCCTTGAGCAGCTCGAGAATGATGTTTGCAGCAATGTGTAGCAACATGGTTGTGTTGGGAAGTGTTTATGAAGAAGGTGTGGCCCAATCATACTCTTCCTGTGTGTATTGGATGCACCTGGGTGGGTTGGGTGCACCTGTGGCCTTATTTCCTTCACGTGTTTTCTTTTACTGGCAGCTCTGAGGTGTAGGTATCTCCACCTTGGTTTTGCCGATATTACTAGCAACAAAACACCTGCATTACTGAAAATCCAGACCCATAATCGGCCTGTAATACCGTAGTGCTAGTAATACCGATGCCAGTTTCTGCTCCATCTGGAATTACCGTTGCTGCTATTACCAGAGTATGTAATTCCGGATGTTGTACAGGTGCCAGTAGTACCGGCAACAGTGTTCCCGCCAACTCATACTTCAACGGTATGGTAAAAGTGCTGGTTACCGGAATTACCAGCTTTTTTACCGTATACCGGCGAACTCGTAATGAGAACCACTGTGCCTACGGAACACTTAGCTATTCAGATTAAACCTGCAGTAGATGAAGTACACACCTCATCCACGCTGAAATGCTTTTACTGGCCTGAGACGTACAGCTGTATGTCACATTGCTGTACCAGATGGGAAAAATGATCTGCAAGCAGAAGAAGACTGGGAAGGATTCATGAGCATTTGAGGACACAAACCCAGATCCCTCTGAATTTTGAGAAACTCAAGATAAATTGCCACCAGATGCAATTACCTGTCAAGCATCAGATGGCATGGACAAGCAGGCATATGTCAGCATAGGGGAGAGTGTCACACATTTCAAGCAAGTGCACCTAATGGGAAGAGATTGTTGCCAGGGGCAGGACCTTATAACAGGTTTCTGGAGTATCAGACATTTGCACATGTTTCTTCCATAGAGTTCAATGTCAACCAAAAAGTAAGGGTGAGGCATATGTGTTAGTGCACCCTACTGAGCAATGTCAGAGGTTGTGGAGAATAAAGTGGTGATGAGAGTTATCACATTAGGTGCACAGTTTTCATGTGCCGCAGGCCTTGTTGGTTCAAAGCTATCCATGGATGTCCCTGTAATTACGTACCATTGCACAGTACTTTCCGCTCATTGAATTGGATATACCCTTGTGTGATCACAACACATTGACATGCTGATGCTACACGTAGTACACAGTCACCACGGCCGACGTTTTACAGGCTGTATCAGACATACATCATACATGGATTGTCAAGGCTGTTGGCTAGCTGCTGTAATGCCTTTGGCTTTTAGCTGATATGGGGCTTGTTTCTTAAGTGTGGCCTTCTTTAACGGTTATGCTAGACGTTTACAACTCTTCCACCCACATGATATCAGTGCCCACAGGTACTCACTTCCGAGAACGAATGCCCACGGTGTCCAAAGAAGAAATTGGGCCACAGAAGGAAGATCAGCACTGGAAACAAAACCTGTAGTACTGAGGTATAGGCTGCATGCATCTAGGATACTGGGGGAGACTTGAACCCGGACACTGGGCATGCAGTTCTGATGGAGCTGTGTCAGCACAAGCAGGCAGAGGATGTGGCACAGGGTATCCAGTAGGAGCAACTTGCACAGACAAGGCTCACGCTGATTGTGCCAATATGGCTGCCACGCTCCCCCTCAATAGACTGGGCATTGTTGTGGACCATGGCAGGTATAAAGTCCCAAATTTAGAAGACTTAGCTGCTGGGGTGGGAGGAAATGAAGGTGATGGTGAGGCAGCGAGGGGATGGGACATTGTTGGGGTCAGGATGCAGTTCATGGAAAGGTCAGTAAGCCTGACAGTACATTAGTTGGGAGACAATGGAAGTATCAGGGGTGTAACACTATGCCCCGAGGAGGTGGCAGAGCAGGACAGGACAAAGCAACCTAGGGCTCATTGGTAAATCAGGGGAGAACTTGTTCAGGAAAGACAGACCATGGCTCACAACGCACTGGTCATGTCCCCTGTGTTGCAGAATGTGAGGAACTCGTTGCATGCATTGCAGACACCACCTAGGTGCTATTCATGTCCCCTGAATAGTGAGGAGGCAAACCCATCATCTATACCAGGAGAGTTCAGAACTCACAGCTTCACAGATCTTACTCAAATTGGTGTTGGGACCATGTTGCCCAGGTCTACATGGCAAGAACACATTCTCTTGTGTCTACGTCTGTCACACTGATCATGGGACTTGATGCTCCAGGAACTTCTCATAGTACTGGGCTATGAGAAAGTAATAGGTGGCACACACATGTGCAGATCTTTGTAAACAGCAACCTCATTCAACTGCACCACAGAATTAGTTAACTTTGGGCTGTGATTAGAAGACATCTGCACCATAGCCGAAAGAAGAGTTGCTTGATAATGTGAGTTCTGTGAAAGCCATAGATACTTAAACAGGAATGGGAAATAAATGTGAGACTATTTGTGTCATTTCTGCTCCCATGGAAAATGATGCTGAGGTAAATTCCATGCACCCCTCACTCTTCACTTTACATAGTACAGAAAAGGAATCTTGTGCCAGTGGGACCCAATATGTGAAAGAAAATGGGAGGGGCACTAATACTGATATTGGAAAATGACATAACCATGTTCCTATGTTAGGTGAGTTAACTGTAAATCTGTGCATTCTGAAGCAACATGCATTTGCTTATGCCCAAAGGAACCTGTAGAAATCTGCAGTAAGTATGAAATCTTATTGCAAACTGTGGACAAGGCAATAGGTTTTCCACACTAGATGCTGACAGCGACAGATATGAAACAAAACTAAAAAAAGTGACATTTTTAACCCATTTATTATTATTATTATTATTATTATAATTATTACACGGCCACAGTAGTGGCCGTGTAGTTATGGTTAAGTTGCTGTTTCCATAGGAAGAGCACTTTTTGGGCGGCCTATAACTCCGCTCCCCCTGGACGAGTCCTCACCAAACTTTGCAAAAAAAGGATATGGGCCACTCTGATTTTTTTTTGCAAAGTTTGTTGATTTTTGGTCCAGGGGGGGGGGGCGATAGGGAGGGTCACAAAACGTCTTTTTTCCCCATAGACTGAATGGGGAAAAACTTTGCGCACTGCTACAGGCCAAACCGCTGGACGGATTTTCATCAAATTTGCGGCAGGGGCTTGGTACCAAAAGCGTGCTTTTGTAAATTTGGTGGCAATCCGTGCAGTACTTTTCTTTAAAACAAGCAAAAAGTAGGTCTCACAAAATTAGTGATATCTATGTCCGCTCCCCGGTCACACTTCCCTGTTCGCTCGGCGGACAAGATACCGATTGGCTAAGGGGCTGCCGTCATGACCACAGACACGCAACGTCTCTCTCGAGTGGCTGCCGTGAGACGTGTTGTGCGTCAGATTGTTTGGATGCGCCCGACATATTGGATCCGCCGACAGCGCTGCGGCAACCAGCGGCAACATGCTATTTCAAAACCTATTTTGCTGTGTCATAGTGCTTGGGGTGGTTCACACTGTAAGAGATGGGTGAAAAATGTATTTGTTCAGGCGGTAGGTGTTAATATTGTATTCTCTATGCACGCCTTGTTCGGAATGTTTGTGCGTACAAAAAATGAGGGTTTTAATAGGGGTATTATTTCAGTCCGTGCTGCGCACAGGCACCTTGAAACTGTTGTAAGGACTTGCGTGGTGTTAGCGGAAATTGCAATTGAGTATATGTCGTTATTACATTATTTGCTCCAATGGGTGTGCTATTGATTAGTACGCCGCCATGGGTGTGACATGCTGCAGTGGTTGTGGCCAGGGCCTAGAGTCTTGGATGCATGGCCATAGGCCGAAAGCCATACTTTCAAGACTAGGCCCTGGCCACAACCACCGCAGCATGTCACACCCAGGATACACCTGTAGTATTGATTATCGATTAGATGGTTGTGGGGAGTGTGTAAAGTCTTGGCTGCATGGCCGCAGGCCATGCACCTAAGAACAAAATTATAAGCACTGGAGGTATTAGCCACTGCACACCCATAAATTGTAATATGTATGGATATACAGGTAGGAGTCTAGCCTCTGGCCAGAACCACTGAAGCATACTACAACTATTGCTGCACCTCTACTACAGCACATCACTCAGGTGGTTGTGGAGAGGATCTGCAGTCTTTGGTGCATGGCCGAAGGCCACGCTCCTGAGAACACATTTGTCAACTCTAAAGTTATACGCCAACATGTATTTTACATAGTGCAGTAGTTATGGCCAGGACATTCAGTTTTGGGTGCATGGCTGCAGGCTGCAGGCCATACACTGAAGAGTGTAGACCCTGCCCACAAGCAATGCAGGATATCACAGTCATACATCTCAGCCACACATTCCATTATGTATCTGGCAGGTGTGGGCAGGGCCTAGAGTCCTGGGTACAAATTTAGTAAATGCTACACTTATAATGTTTCATTGTATGGGTGTGTCACTCCTGTGTAAGCGACCATGGGTGTTATATGCTGCGGTGATTGTGGCCATGGTGTAAAGTCTTGGGTGCATGCCCGTGGGCCATACTTCCAAGACTCTAGGCCCTGGCCACAACCACCGCAGAATATTACAGAAATTGATACAATTGTAGTATTGCTTATGGGTCAAATGGTTATGGAGAGTGTGTAGATACTTGGTTGCATGGCCGAAGTGTTGTTACAAGCCACAATGGCTGTGATATGCCGCACATCCTGGACCTTCTGTCTGGGACCCGAGGTGCCGCCACATGGCGACACCCACCGCGTCAAGGTTGCTTTGCATTGTCAAATATGTTTCTCCAATGGACTCCATCGGTAGTTTCATTATAACTTCCAAAACATTTTTTTTGACATGATAGTATTTTTTCCATTTCCATTATATTGTTTTTTTTGTGTTTGACTCATGAAAATTGTGGACAATTGAATACTATACCAGACAAATGTTCAGTTTGCTTTTTATTGAGCTTATTAACCTTCCAACAGCATTAGTTTGCGACCGTGTGCCCCATCGGAACGCGAGGCGGTCACGTGTGTATAAAAGACACCGTTGCCAAGGTAACGTTTGTATCAGCAGCCGGAGACTACGCTCGGCTGCACCAGGATGCATCTCTGACCATCCGTGAGGCGCAAGGTAGGTTCACTGCCCTCTAGGTTCCTCTCACATGCACTATGCGTTAACTCCCACTGATCACGTCTTTCATTTTAAACTCAGCAGAAACAACGTCATCTGTCTGCCCTGATTCTCATCGGGCGCACATCACGTACGCCTTAATGGCTTCCATGCCATTCTCAACCCTGTATCATTTATGCAATGAGCCTGCCACACCACACAGGTAAATTACTTTCATATAATAATTCCTGCCTAACATCATGAGCAATTAATTGTTTGCTCACCTTATTTTTGATTTTTTCTATTTTTCTCAACATGTCACCCTCTATTGAAAACCTCTACTGAATGGTATGTTTCTGTTTTGTTTCTATGACGAATGACATTCTTGATGTGGTTTCTAAGTTACGCTTATAATATTGAATTGTGGATTTGATCAAACTGTATTGCAACAGACTAGCCCTGATGAAGTAAGTTGCTTTCCGAAATGCATTGGCATATTGAGTCTGATGTACTAGTAAGCGGTGGCAATTGCTTCCTCACTAAGAATATATTAGTGACTTCTCCATTTTCAGACTGTTTCTTTGATAAATCATTATTTTTGAAAAACAACAAAAGACCTTTTCATTTAAACAAGTGCATTAATTTTGAATGCATGATCTAATTTATTAAAACTTTGAGTAATCTCACACCCAAGTTGGGCTTAAAGGAGAGCGGCTGTTTGACTGGGTCATTTTACTTGGTCTCTTGCTTCACATGTATTTCGAGTCAGGGTGTCTCCAGACTCATCACAGCCAGCTCCTGTACAATTTTTGAACAAAGCTTACTTTTATTATTTTGCATTACATCATCCAAGTGGATTTTTACCAAGTGGTACCCACTCATTTCTCTTTTTGTAAAGGTTTTCTTTCCCAGTGACACTTGACCGTGTGTGAATCTGGTGAGCTTGTAGTTGTTTTTTGTACCATCTGCATTATAACGTAGCAGCATAAGTATTATGTACTTACTATGAGTTTGTATTAGTAAGGTGGAGCGATTGTCTGAATTGCACATAGTACATAATATGGCATGGTTTGCATTCTGTACCAGTTGCTGAAATGGAATGGATTCACAATTAGGTATGGATACATACACAAATCGCTCATTTGGGATTTGTTCCTGTATGCCATTGCTACAGAGAGTGCATGTATGTTTCCACATGTATGAAATCCTGAAGATTTCATTTATAGGTATGCTTTTGTTTTCCAGTACTTGTAGTAAGTACATTAGAAATTCTTGTGGATCTTCCTGTGTGTGTATAGTGAATCTCACCATTCCAGCACAATAGTCCAATTCTTGTCTTATTCCATGAACACTGTACGTGTTGTCAGGATTGTTTGTTGCGTTTCTATGAAGGACTAACATTTGCAAACACAATTGGTCTGTACTGTGTAAGTAAATATTGTTAACCATTGGTGGCAATTGAAATAGAATATTCATTGCTACATTTGCATAGCAGCTTACACCACTTTCATTTGAAAATTTGAATGGACCAGCTAGTTCTGTTTCAGAGTGCTTTTTTTCCGAGTTTCTCTTCCTTCTTTGAAGAAGTACCTGCTTCTTCTTTGCTTGTGGTAATTGATGAACCCTTTCCTTCTTTTCTTTGAAGGATTTGCAATCAGATTATGTTGCATTTCTGATTGAATTACTTTTCTTTTACCACGTTTTAATTTTTCTGGAACAGGGTATTGTTTCAGATGGGGAGTGTACAGTGACCGCAGTCTATTGTATTCCAAGATGCAAGGAATATCAGCGGTCACTTTATTTGCATCAAAGTTGATTAGAAATAGACCGTCAATTTTACGTAAGTGTGATAGTGCTATATAGCCCATGCCTTCTTTAAAGACTGTGTTTCCTATATCTATTAATGCTTTGTCTAGGGTAAGACCTTGGGATTTATGAATGGTGACTGCATATGCAAGAGTTAGAGAAAATTGTTCTCTACGTACATACATGTCTTTGAACAGAAGGAATCGAGCAGTTGAGCGCCCTATTTTTTCACTTCTGAAAGTTTGTCAAAGCGAATATAGACAAACTGAATGTTGCTGTCACGTGGGTATGATTGAAAGCCAACAACTGTACCCAGTGCCCCATTAACTAGCCCTTACTCCACGTCAAGGTTACGTTTCAGCATTACTCTACAATTTAAGGATAATTTTAATATTTATTCCAACCCAGCTTTGCTGGATTTTGAATTTTCTAAACTACTTAGTCTTGTTGTGGCTTGCTCACACATGGGTAGTGTCATACCATGTACGTCTAGTTTGTCTGTGGCGCAAATTTCAATTATTGGTTGCATTTCTTTATTTAACATTGTTTCATTGAATTTGACACAGCTTGTAAGAGGCATTAAGGCCATACAATTGACATTTTTGTCCGCTAATTGTTCCATAACATCAGTAGCACATGCATTATCACCATAAAGTGCATGAATGTGCCGCTTTTTAAATATTGCTTATGCTTCCTCGGATAGTACACCAGATCTAATACTTTTTACGATGTTGGCATAATTGAGATCTGCAGATTGCCACATGTTTTCTGTTAATTCTCTGTATTGGAAATGTTGCCAAAGGTTGACATTTCCTATACTGCCAACAGTTTTACGGCAGAGTTTGTGTCCTACGGTTTTAAAAATAGGTTCCCCTTTCACTGGTGTCAATTGTAGAAGATCTCCTAAAACGATAATGTGTTTCCCTGTAAAGAGTTCTTCATAGTTTGTTTTAAGTACTTCTTGCAATCGGAGGTGAATCAAAGCCAACATTAGGTTGGAGACCATGCTCACTTCATGTATTAGTAGCATTTTCATTTGCTTTAATACTCTGCATAGCTCCATTGCAGCTTCTGCAGAAAGTTTGTAGTAGTCTAATTTGTTTTGGTGTTAAACCTGTGGGGGCAGTTACAACAGCTGATAGTTTGTTGTTTGTCAATTGCTGAAGGAACTTGCTGATGATTTTGATTAAGAATGTTTTTCCTTACCCAGCTTCACCACTGACGTACAGCAGTATTGGTTTGTAATGTTGACAGGTACATTCTTTATTTTCGTGTTGTACACCATGTGCAATCTGTTTTGTTACGTCATCAAAAATGGTGCGCTGCTCTTTCTTAAGTTTTGCTTGTTGTACAGTTAAGTCTTCTATATTTTCTTGATAGTGACACATGGTGTTTTCCACTTCTGTCATAGCTAATTCTGCCTCATTTGCTATTAGTGGCTGTCCTGGTGGTTCTTGACTTCCTGTTACAGAAGGTTGACTACTGTCGGAAGAGTCCTTATCTAGTTGGGCCTGAAGTTCTTCTTCGTGTTGCTGCTCATTATGCAACATTGCTTTGTACTGCGTGAAGTTCACATCGGTGATAGTACTTTCATTTGCTTTGAAAGCATCTTCATAGCAGTCATAGTTATCTAGTATCTCTTCCTCTTTTCTCCATGGTTTAAAAAGTTGTAGTAGAGACATGTAATACAGTTCTTTCTGTTGAGGACTTTTTAATGAGAATTTAACATGATTAATTAAGCTTCGTTTTGTAAGTTTCACTAAACTGCCTTCAGAATCTGTGACTGTATATCTGCCTTTGCTTTCATGGGGTTTTATATTATTTTTGTATGCAAAGTTTTGAGCAATGTGGTATAGACAAATGCTCTCCAAAGTGCTACTCCTGTTCGGATAGTATGTGTCCAGTAAAACATTTTTTAAATGTCTTGGCTGTTGGGATCATTTCTGGCAATTGTTTCTATGTCCTCATATGATTTCAGAACTCTTTTTCTAGATGTAGCAGGACCAAGACTTAGCCATACTATGTTGTCTGATTTTCCGTACAAAGCAGTACCAGTTAAACGATCTGCCGCTTCATAGGCGCCACATTCTCTATGAGAGAGCATTTTTATGCCTAGGCTGTACAATTTCTGAGATAGTGTTTTGTCTGATGATAAGTCATCCCAGAGGTCTTGAAGCTCTAACTTTTCAGCTTTTGTTAAGTAGGCTGTAACATATCGTGCAACAGCAGTGGAATTGTCTGCAATGTACTGCACATCTATGTTTACATTCCATAAGAGGGCAATGATTGCATTGTAATCATTGATATATTTATGTTCTTCGGTTCTTTTTATGTAGTACGTGTTCTTAGGTGATTTACTTTTCTCACTATGTCGAACTGAAGACATGAGGTTGTTCACTTCACCTGTTTCTGTAACTGGTCTAGGGAAACCCAACCGGCATTTGGTGTAGTATTTCCCTTTGTTTTTGTATTTGTGGCAACAATATTTGGCACATTTGTGTCTTTGAAATTGTAAAATCTGCCCGCGCAGGTCACTATGTGTCGGTTGTGAAGGGATTTCACAAGTGACATATATTTGGATGAACTGCAAAAGAGAGGAATCAGTGTCCTGACCAAATTTAGGTGCACCTTTGATCCATAAAAGCATGTGAATATGTGGTGATCCTCTCGCTTGGTATTCTTTTCTCCCAAAAAAGTGCTGCACTTCTCCGAGGGGAGGAAAAGTTTTATTGCAAATAAAGTGTAGCATAGCAATGAAACGATGATGGAAATATCTTGACACATTAACTGGATCTAGAGAGCAAAGTTCTCCAGGTGTTAATAAATGTATGTTGGTTTTGTTGTTGTTTGCTATGCGTAGGAACTCATGTAAATCTTC